>NC_134404.1:34777872-35077872 GCF_038048845.1 Mixophyes fleayi | reverse complement strand
ATGATGTAACAACAAATTTGGCAAGGAATTTTGTGACAATTTGGGTGCTTACCAGGGTAATCCTCATCTAGTATGTTACTATTCACAGATACTTATTTACAGCAATAACAAACTGCTAAAAGCTGACACATGCGTATCGTACACCTTCACCACAGAAAAACAAGACTTAAAATACAAAAACATTTTTTCCTAATAAAATTAATGACAAAGCTTGATTATATTTAGCTTTACTCAACATATAGGGGTAGATTCAATTCCCTATGGTAATTTTAACACAGATTTTTGCTTAGGCTCAGCGTTGAAATGACCATAGTAACGGTAATTGTGCACGCTGCCAGCGGTTTAGTACTCCAAACCACCGCATTTTCTATGGGGCGATGTGGGGCTGGGATGTTAGATTGGCTTGAACATAAGAGGAGGCAGCATTGACTTATGAATTATGGAGGCAATCATTATTTCCTGATTAATGGGTACAATTTATACTTAACTTAGGGGGGCAAATTTTATTTTTTATTGTATTAATGGGGCAATATTATCATATTATGGGAAAAATATGTAGTTCCACATTCATACATCATAAATAATTATTGCCCCCATTAGCAATCAAATGGTATTGGCCCCTTAATATAATTATATATTCATATTGGCCCCATAATAGAATATTAAGTAAAGGGGACAATATTATTGTATTATATTATAGGGCCAATAAAAAATTATTTCCAGTTAAGTTGACAAAACATGCAAAAACAGAATGGTGGCTTCTCCTTGCAGGCAAAACAGTTAAAAAGGACATTTGGATTAAAGTTCTCCTTTAATGAGCCCACACTCAGGGGTATATTTGCTAAAACTTCTAAAAATGAATAGTAGAGTTGTTGCCCATAGCAACCCATCAGATTCCAGCTTTTCATTAACTTCTAGAAGATGACAGCTAGAATCTGATTGGTTGCTATGGGCAACATCTCCACTTTTCCTTTTTAAAGGTTTTAGTAAATCTGCCCCCCTCTGGCTCCATAGCTAGAGAGTTGTTTCTCACAAACTAAGCCCCGATGGATGTATCTTACTGGTCAGTGTGGTTTGTCATTAGTAGGAGATGTGCAGTTGTACAGACCAATGGTCAGGGCCGGATTAACCATAGGGCTAACTGGGCTACAGCCCAGGGGCCTATGGCATCCAGGGGGCCCTTGAAAGTGCTCAGCAGCAGTATTGATCGGTCGGGGGCTCCATTCCCTTAATCCGGCCCTGCCAATGGTTATGTTGTCCTATCTTGCAATTCAGCCATAATTCATATAGCAAGAAAAAAATACTATGTTCATATATTAGGAACATTTAGGGGGAGATTCAATTCAGCGCAATAAGTTTTTGGAACATGGAAAAATCAGATGTCCTGCTTGCAAAGTGCGCAGCCGCATATCCTGGTGATGTCCTGCGGAGCGTCGTCGCTAGTTGAATTCGCCCCTTGAAATACCAAAGGAAACAATTTGCTAGATGGTATCTCTTCCTCTAGAAGAGAATACCACTGCACTAGGTATCGCTACCAGTTTAATAATATCTATAACTTCTAAGATTGAAAATTGTATCTTTACTGGTGGGTGCACTCCTACACCAACACTAATGTAGAGACAAAAAGGAGAAGGATAGGGAAGAATTGTGTAATTGGAGGCACTCAGCGATCATAGTTACTAAAATATCTATGTCTTTATTAATATACATTAAAATGATCCCTCCTAGTTCAAATAGCGAAATATTAAAATAATTGTGACTATAATTGTGAGTTAAAATAGCAGAATTTGCTATGCCCTGCTACTTTATACCAACATATATAAATTGTCAATATATGATCTTATTAGTCACTCTCTTATTGAAAACGTTTTGTTATTCTGAGGTAACATTCATTAATAAAGATATATGTGGTGTGAATTAATTATTGCGATGACGGTTGTTCAATAAGGACCTTTACATTGCTTCAATTCACTCTGAAGCAGTTAATTTATAAATGACACAATGTATTGTCACTTTGGTCTTTTAGAGTGGTTAATAAATCACTGTTCATACCACTGATGTAATAAAGACTACATATAGATTTGAAATGTGTCCGTTATTGTTGACCTATCCAGTACATATACATATTATCTTGTAAAGCCCAGTAAGGGTTAAACTTTAATATGCTCAGACCCAGCTGTTAATCCACAAGTTTAGACCGTTCTATCTATATATGGTAATATACCAAGGACTAAGCAGACTACAGAGTTAGCATGTGCTCTCTGATCTAGCAGTATATGCTGGTGATACTGATAATGTATTGTTCCATTTATCATTAAGTGGATTAGTTTTGTTATTGTAGGTCAGTCACCTATATGTTAAGTGAATGTCCTTCTAAGTTACAGCCATATCGTTCAGCCGTCACACGCATACACACACACACACACACACATCTATAATATCTATCACCCATATAGGGTTGATGTATCCTGAGAATTGTTAAGTTTAAACAATTTATAACAGAGAGTGAATGGGAGCAGTAGCAGGGTAAACGCCAACGCGCGTTTCGCTACATGCTTTTTCAAGGCTAACCCTCTATCTTCCTCTATCTGGCCTTAAAGTAAATGCCTTTTTATTTGCCTGTTACTTTATAATGAATGTTTTAAACAACTTTTCAAAATCTGACACTAAAAAGGGGAGAATTCAATTATTCAATTGATCGCAGGATTTTTTTTTTTTTTTTTACACCGCAGTTTTCATCCAATTTAGAGTGGGTTAACTTTACCCGCTATGCAATTAAATTTTGAACGCACCTTTTTTTTTTCGTTTACCACAGTTATATCGCGGACAAGATCCATTGAAAAGTATAGGGAGGGAGGGAGAAGCGTTAAAGACTATTCAATTGTTTAACGCTGCGCGGTAAACTGTCAAATCTCCAGTTTTATCTCATACCTCATGGCTGTTCAAAAGATTGAAAACATAAGAAAACTATTTGAAATCATGTCATAATGTAAAAAAAAAAAAAACAAAAAAAAAAAAAAACCACTTTTTTTTTATTATAGATGACCACGTTAAACCCTCCCCTTCACTCCCCCCAAAATTTGCAAGCCCCAATGATTAACTTGCAGGGGCTGACTTACCTGTTTTACAATTGAACGATTTTTTTACGCAACCGTAGCTAAAAACGGTCGCGCCAGCGGGTCACAACAAGTGCGGGTAAAAAAAAAACAAAACGCAGTCAATTGAATTCGTTGTGGCCTTTTGGGATAGAATCAAACACAAGTGGCTGCAGCTTTATAAAATAAAATTCCAGTAGTAAGAGTGACAACAGCCCTCGATAGTTAAAACAGAACGTGAAGGGCAGTCTCCAATACCTCATCATTGCAGACTATGATTTTCAAAGGAAATAAACTGTGTGGATGTGTCCGGGTTGTTGGTGCCCATTCTTGGCTACAAACGGCCAATAATCATATTTCAGATCTGCTATGTGGCCATTTCATGTCCATTCAATGCTCCTTCCCCGAGTTGGATCACAAAGACATGCTCAAACAAAGCCTGCTCCAGTATCCACACACCGTATGTACATACGTATGAAAGAGAATGGGCACTCCCTGGGTTTATCAGAATACAATATGGCAGATCCTTGACTCACTCAGTTTGCTCAATCGGCGGGATGCCAAACCAAACAGTGGCGGTGAATTGACAGTACAGCTTGGAAGACGCACAGTGGACATTCTGAGAAGGAGCTGGAACCTGTGTCCTCTAATTACCAGAAAGAGAAGGAGTGGACACAGAATATAGCACATAACGCGGACATGGAGCATGCATTGTATTAGGTGATTGCATTGTAGCTGTGTCTCTGCAGGAGGTGATCGCTTGTATTTACCCAGCCAGCGTTTTAGGGTTCTGTGTGAAATGTTGGTTTGTTAAGGTTTGGTGCATATGGATTCCTACTTGTCTTAAGAAGGTTTTTACTCGATCAAATAGAAAACAAGGTCAGGAGGACTAGGGCTTGTATACAGGCATTAATGTCAGGCGTTCAACGTGCTTCCTTATAACCCAGTAAATGTGATTTAATGGTGATATTTTAATACAATAATGTAAGCTATTAAGTCCGCAGACACTATACGACCACACCTTGCATCAATGTCAGTGTTGTCTGCAGAGTACAGAAGCGTTAACGCTTGGTACAATACAATGGAGTTCTAAGCGCTCAGTAAGTACACTGTACACAATACTGCAGGGAAGCTTTGCTCTGTTAAAAGCAATGACAAAATAGATAAAACTTGTACTTTAACAGCAAATCTTAGGGGAGAGCAAAACTAATGGAATTCATTTAAAAATTGTCAATTTTTTGTAAGCAAATCATCATAATTTATTTATATAGCGCCACTAATTCCGCAGCAAATGTCTAAATTAGTGGTATTTACCACAGTGGTGGCTCTAATAATGTTTATTAAATGGCACTAAATGTCTATAATGGTTTACAAGTTCATGGGACCCCAAATAGCAGAACTGGTCCAAAAATTAACATGCCCTTTGATGCCCATGACACATGGGCTACTACATAGCTAGCTAAAAATAGGGATCATTCATTTGTAGGTCTGGGAAAACAGTAAGTCATGTGACACTCCCCACAGAAATTAGCGATACTTACTATTGTCAACTATAATGTAGGCTGTGTGGTAGAGAGCTCGGAGGAACCAATCAGATTTTGATCAGTGTGGTGCAAGCCAGAATAATAAGAGCAGAACTGTGATTGGTCAATAAAATGAGCGCTGCAAGGTGGAATCAATGTGGTGGGAAAAGGGTCTTCGGTGAAAAATGTGTTTGTTTTCCTCCATGTCTAATTCACATGTACTTAGCGCTTGTTTTAACACCCCAATCATAGAAATGCAAATTGCTTCTCAGTAGAATTTACAATTATTCTTTGTAAAACTTTGCTTTATTTTTTTTAAGTTTTTTTTCTGACTAAAAAAATGTTGATGCATTGATGGTAAAAATAAGCCCACTGTGAAATTCAGTTATTCCACCAAATTCAAGATACATAATAGCAACAAATAAAAGCCAAATTCAAGAAAGGACTGTTTTGCTGTTAGAATTTTGCAGAAAAATAAAATAAAAAGTGTGGAAGTGACCCTTACTGTTTGTGGCCTCAAGGCACTTTTTGCCGAAATCTTCCTCCTTATAATTGAAACCGGCGGCAGCTCCGAGCTTCTTGGCAATCTCAAGTTTTTCCGCTGAACCGGCTGTCACCATGGGAACGGCTCCAGCCAATCGGCACAGCTGGATGGCGGCCGTACCAACCCCGCTCGCTCCTGCGTGTATCAATACAGTCTCCCCCTTTTGAACTTTGCCTTTAAACAAGGGACAGCATAGATGATTAGCGCATATCCAATTGCATCATCCAGTAAGTTTTTATTTAACACACTATTTTCCCTTTAAATGTTGTCATCTAGGATGTGAGAGAATGCAAGACATTTTGTGCACTGAACCAATCAATTCACTAGGAAGCACTGACCTATCTGTGTGGAGTTTGTATGTTCTCCCCGTGTTTGCGTAGGCTTATCCCGGACGCTTTGGTTTGCTCCCACACGCCAAAAACATACTGGTAGGTTAATTGACTGCTGACAAGAATGATCCTAGTGTGTGTCTGTGTGTGTCTGTGTGTGTCTGTGTGGAGGAAAATTTAGATTATAAGCTCCAAAGGGGCAGGGACTGATGTTAAGGATTAAATAAAAATGCTGCGTGATATGATGGTGCCATCTAAATAAACTATAATAAAGTGGAACTATAACTGTGTGCACTGCATAGAGGTCATCTCTATCTATGTGAGATTCTATTTCTCCTCCATTTATCTGTCAAAAGCAAAATTAATGAGTAACAAGATACAATGCAAATTTCCACTAACCCACAGCAGCCAATCATCACTTAGATTGAATTCATCTGGTGCAAGCCTGACAATGAAAGCCAATGTCTGATTGGCTGCTCTGTGTATCCTCATGGTATAAGACTGATTATTATATGCTGTAAGGGCATGTGACTATTGAGAGGACAAAAACTCACCTACAAAGTGCAACAGTTGGAAGGCGGTGAGCCAAGCCTCGGGTATGGCAGCAGCATCAGTGTCACTCATGCCAGGGGGGATTGGCATGAGCTGGCAGGCAGGCACTGCGACATACTCCGCGTTGCCCCCTCCAGAGAGAAGAGCCATCACTCGATCTCCAATCCTCCAGCGTCCGTCAGCACCGGTACCCAGGGCCACCACTGTACCCGAGGCTTCCAGGCCCAAGATGTGACTGGCTCCAGGAGGTGGGGCATACCTGCCTCTTCTCTGCAAGATACAGTCTATTAATGCACTGTGAAAGGTCAGGACTGCAATCAGGTGCTTCTAGGCTTAGGACAGACAAAAGTAGGGAATGCTAAGTAATGGTGGTTATAGGGTCAGATACACATGACTGAAAACAATGGGTGAAGCAAGCAGTCAAATTTATGGGATCCAAATGGCTCAAATTGTCCCAACTTGGTCATGCCCCATATAATGTCATTCGTTGCCCCAATGATGTCCCACTAGGCCAATTATTGTATTTTAAATAGATTATCACAACTGGATTACACTGACTGAATTGCTCTGGGAGAAATTAAGAGATAATGTGAAAGAGAAGACAGGTAATGGCACCTCTCCTGAATGATGATCTCTGCAAGCATCTAACTAGCATCATTAGAGACTAGCTAAAGTCCTATAACAAGAACATTTTATACATCCATCCCTTAATGTTTAAGTTAGATAAACACAGTAAAAAGGTTAGAATTCTTTGAAGATTCCTGACAGAGAGCACAAGTGTAAGGAGTGGAGGCAGTAATTTTGTGGGATGAATCTATTCAGATAAATACACTAGGATACAGCCACATTACAGGGGCAGAGAGGAGAGTGTACCTGATTTCACTGGTCCCTGGTAAATTAAGACTGCATTTTGTGAATAGGTGAATAGTGAGTTTATAGACTGCAGTCTTGTCAATAGCTTCAGCTCACAAAATGGCTGCCTTCGTGCTTGTGACAGGGGAACAGTAAGTAATCTGATCAGTAAGACAATATACAGGATCACTTTTTTTCTATTTTGGAGTACTGAGCCTGGAATTACGATGCAAAAGTGTAATTGCTAAAATGCAGCTACCAAGACTGTAACTGAGAAATACCAAGACTGTCGGTGCATTGTGCCACAAGTTTTCAGTCAACGTCACCTACCTGTAGTAAATCTGCCCGGTTCAGAGCGCTGCCGTGGACCTGTACGAGAACCTCTCCTTCCTTTTGGACTGGTCTGGTTACTTCTTTAATGTACAGATTTTCTGGCCCTCCTGGAGCATCAAAATACGCGGCCAACATTTTCTCTGCAAAACACATCATCCATCTGCTGTGAACCAAGTTCCTCTGGCACTACCCACATGTCACCGACTGAAAATCCTATCCCTGGCATAGGTGTGGCCGAATAAAACTAGAGTCTGGCACACAAGTGCAGTTAGAACTGACGAATATATTTTATATATACTCTGCATACCAAGATTAACCATTTATCAGTTCAACTCATTCAATATTATACTTATGGGTAAGTGACCCATGAACAAAGGAGCTTACAATCTAATCATATCACTTATCCTGCAAATGTCTTTGTTCTATGATTTACGTGTGATGCAGAATCATACAAGTATGGAAACTAATAGGTTAACTCTTGTAACTTTCTCTTTATTAAACTTGAATTAAAATAATAGAGCCCAGAAACTGAAGGGGATTGGGCAGGTTTCTATATCCTATGGGGATATTATATACATTTCTATTCTATAATATTTACACAGTTTGGTTTTAGTGCTGTAATAGGAGATTATTACAGCCTGACGCTGCCTTACATTAGTAATGAGACCACGATACTGTTGCAGATAGACATAAACATGCAATAACGTGCAAGACATGCACACAGCAATTCAATTGACCCCAATGCAAGCACTAAATCACATGCATTTTTCTACAGCACTTCCCAACATGAAGCAGACATGACAAGAATAACACACATGACCTCCTCTTACCCTCCATATTGAGTTCTGCAGCCTATTACTGTACAGAGTCCGTCAAGTTTATTAACTTGCAGAATGTTCTACTCCACAACATAGGGGGCAAAGCATGTCATGTTATGTAGTTATAATACTAGCTACCCGCGGAACACATAACAAATAAAATAATAAAAGACAAAGTTAGCTAAGTTTAGGGATATAAAGTTTAAAATGCTGGGCGTTGTGTTCTCCCCTTGCAGAATATAATGGTTTGTTCCAGGGCTGCAGCTGTATCATGCTTATTAGTGATTTTACAGCCACGCCCCCTTGTGGAGAGTTCATGTAAGGCTCTGGCTGCATTTCTGCATAAGTCCATTCAAATAATATTAGGAGGTTATACGCTTTACTGAATACATTTATCCTAAGGGAACAACTACAGATTGCACTTGATAGCTCCATTGCAGGGCTGGTGCAAGGCTTCTCGGTGCCCTAGGCAAAAATTTCAACCCAATGCCCCTGCTCCTCCCAATCACACACATTTGACTTTTGAAAATAAATTAATACAAATTCCATACCTCCACACATTTGGGCAAGCAGCATTGGGACAGGGGCGTGATCATGTCATACTGGAGGCTTGGCCATGCCCGATGGTGGCATGGTCACATGTGTGGTGCCCTGCCTAGCACTTTTGAAGTGCTATTTCTGTACAGGGGTGTCCACTCAATACCGCCACAATGGGCTTGACCATTATGTAAGGATAGTGGATATTATTTTAGACAGCGCTAGGCTGCACTCCAATCCAATCCTATCCTCTTCAAATTCATGGGCAATGCTGCATGCACTACTGTTAGGCATACTTGCCAACTCTCCCGGAATGTCCCATGGACTCCCGGGAGAGTATGGCAATCTCCTGCATCTGCAGAATTAGGGTCAAAATAGCGCAATTCTCTGGGAATTGCAGCATTTGGCCCCACCCCCACTGTAAACTGACGCGTTTCCAATTTTGGAGCCCCGCCCCCCCCCAAACGCCCACCTCCTCCATGGCAACTCCCGGAAGGCAGTCACAGAAAGTTGGCAAGTATGCTGTTAGGTGCACACAGCTCTCCCTTTTGAGCAGAGCAGTGTGAAGCAAGACATACCTCTCTCAATTGACCTTTCAGTGGGGACAAAGTCCTGTCTGACTGAGACAGTTACCCAAAATTAGGACTACCCCACCAAAACCAGTACATTTGGCAGACTTTCCTGCTCTCTCCAAGTTGTTCTTGAAGCTTTCACTACCTGGTGCTACTGGTGTCTTAAGCTCAGCTGCTGCTTCTCTGGATCCTGGAATGTCGGGGTCCTATTCCGAAAAAGGGTTAAGTACATGAAATATGTACAGTTTAGCAATGAGTGAACCCTCTGGGACTCCTTGACCCATATCAGCAGCAACTTTAAATCAACAGCACTCGTTTAATTTTTAGACTTCCCTCCAACACGCCCTGACATTAAGTTAGTACTCACATGTAGTAAATTGACCTATTTCCCTCCTAAACAGCACCAACTTTAAATATTAGTATTTACATTTAATAAACATCCCTTCTGCTCCCCAAATTCCCCACCAGATTCAATTAATAGCCCCCAAAACATCCAAACGTTATAAAATTATAGTCCCATCACTGTGATGCCAGTATTATTTTAAACAGCCCCCACATTACATAAACAGCACCTAATAATACATTTATATTTAACACCCATCATTAAATGATGAATATGTTGCAAAACTAGTCCAAAAGCTAAGAAAAGCATTACAAATGTCAATACAAAACTTATTTTATAACATGTAATTGTATCATATTTTGAGCAGTGAGGTGTCACCCTACCATTACATTAATAGCCCAGCTGCCCATCCCGATTGCTGCTGCAATGATTAAATCAATTATTGTATTTTCCCCATTAATCCACAAAATAATTTAGACTCATTGTACCTGATTCATTAAGGTTTTTTTTTAAAAAAAAACCTCTTGTCATTCGTGGGTAATACGCCCAGCCATATTCAACTACAAGCAGATCTGAAGAATCGTCTCAATCAATAAGGGTCTAGATACGCTCTGCCTACATGGCATTTGCTGTATTGAGATAGACACATACATTGCAGGATACATACAATACATTTGTTCAATATAAAGCTCCTCTTTGCTGTGGGCTGGCTGGTACCTCCTGACCGCTTACTATGGATCAGGACTGCTGGGCATCAGGCAGAGTGTTCACACAGAGACGCTGGGTTCAACACAGGACAGCCGTGAAGTGGATTAGAGTGTAAGCTCCTACCTGTTGGTCACAGGATACAGCACGCAACAGAATCAGAATCTTCAAGAAGTTATGTTTTATTGCTCATGAGTACTGACAAGGACCATTTCACAAGCAGTTTGCGGTACTAATGATCATCCAGATGTACAGATGGAATAATACAGTCTGACTCACATATTGGCAGAGGGTAACCCAGCCCCCTTCCTAGCTGGCACCACAAAGTCTGAAATATTACCCCAGATATTAAACATCAGGATTAAATATATTTTTTAATCTTGGACTTAACAAAACTCACATCAATCTGTGATTTTCCAAATTACTTGCTGGTTGCATTATTCATATAGTTCGTCTATCTTTTCAACAAGACAGGCTAAAAGGTAACGCCCCCCTGTTGGGCATTCAGGCTAAATGATGTGTTGGTCACTCACACATAAGAAGTCCTAATTAGCATGGGGACTTACTTTAGGAAAGTTACAAAACACAACTTTCTTCCAACATGGCATATCATTAAATTTACAATACAAAAATACAATACAATATCAAAATTCAGTAAATTTACAATGATACACATTGGCATACTGCGCCACTAATTGAATTTTTATTTTACAATAAGTTATTTCTAAGTGATCCAGACACAATTGGCATTTAGGTTCCTTAATGAATCAGGCCTACTATGAATGCATTATGAACAGCTATAGGCTGAAGTGCGAATACTAACCACCTGCAAAAATCCAGATAATTGCTTCCTGGTTTTTATTAATTATTATTATTATTATTATTATTATTATTATTATTATCTTTGACTTACAAGGCGCCACAAAGGGTCCGCAGCGCCGTACATTACATATACAGGAAACAGAACCAAGACACAACATGATACAAAAATATAAACAAACACAGGTGACAGGGTAAAGCAAATCAGATTATATCTGACAGATAGTGAAAGGGATGGCAGAAATTAGCGACTAGGGAAGCAGGCCAAGAGGTACAGAGGGTGAAGGAATAGTAGAAGGAGCACACAAGGAAAGAGGGCCCTGCTCATGAGAGCTTGCATCCTAAAGGGAAGGGGGAGACACAAATAGGGTGGTATTAACTGGGGGAGAGAGCCAGGACAAGGAAGTTAGGAGGAGGTCTGATAGACTTGAATAAATAAATGAGTCTTAAGGGCACGCTTGAAGCCTTTGAGAGTAGATGCTAACCTGATGGAACGTGGAAGATCAGCAGGGGAGCAGCCCGGGCAAAGTCCTGAAGACGAGAGTGAGACGAGGTGATCAGTGAAGTAGTGAGGCGGCGGTCACAGGCAAAAGTTGATATGCATACTTATGAACTTTTTTCCATCTCCCGGAGGGGAGATGAAGTGTGAGGACGGAAGGGGACAGTGTGACAGGATGGACCGCCTATGCCACCCTGTCTGTTGTTGCTGGGGACCGGCTGGGCTTACTTTGCCACCGTTCGCTTTCTTTATCCCAAATGCGCCCTCTAACCGCAGTAGGAGGGGCTTAAGCTGTTGCCACCACAAGACTCCTTCACGGCATCCTGAACCGCGTTCCTTCTACTGCCGTAGCCCAGGTGCACCTGGGCTGGTACCCCTGACCTCTTCCTATAGATCAGGGTTGCTGTGGAAGGATCCCCCCCTGGCCTATCAAACTGGCCAAAGCTGCTGGGTAGTGGGCAGAGCGGTGGTACTGGAAAGTTGGGTCCAAACCTCAGAACAGCCGAAGAGGGATTAAAGTTGGGTCTAATCTGTAGGTCACAGAAAATGACAGCAGGGAAGAAATTGTCGAGCAGGATCTTGAAGCAAGTGATGTTTATTCGCTCAAGTGCCCTGATAAGGACAGTTCACACTGGTTGAAGGTACCAGTGATCAGAAAGTCAGATGGAACAATAATGATACATTTCAGTACAAACCAGAGCTTTTTTATACAGTTTAGGTCACAGCTTAGCAGGGGGTAAGCCAGTCCCCTGAACTCTTTGCTGGCACCAAGAAGTCTGAGTTATTTTTTGTATCAGGATGCAATATGTTTCCCCAAACATGGATTTAAATGCAATTTATACTTAACAAAATTGACACTTATCTGTGATATCTTACATCACGTGCTGTTTACAATCTTCAGACAGGTTCTAACACTCTGGACAAAAGGCCACTCAGGAACAACAGTAACCACCTCCTGTGGTGCATTTAGACTAAAAAGGACATGTTGGTTACTTACATGAATAGACTTAATTAGCCTTAATGAGGACTTCCTCTCAAAGCTACACAACAGACTCCTCAAACAAATGCTTACTGCATCAGACATATATCTCAGAAAAGAATGCATTTCCTATACAAAGTACCACACGATACAACAAAACCAGTACATCTGCAATTATATAAATTAGCGCCCTGCGCTATTTCCTTTGAATAAATTCATACAATAAGTTATCTATAAGGGATCCAGCCACAGGCGGGCATGGCGAATCAAGTAATTTAGGTCCTGCCCCCATGACGCAATAACGCAAAAGCGTAATTTTGCTGTGGCGGCGGGGCCAATGACGTGAATTTTGTCATGAAGGCTCCCATTCTGCCCACTTGACTAGGACGTGGGCAAAATGCGGGAGAATGGCCTGGTAGAGTGGGCAAATCAGGACTCAGGGTGGTTGGGTAACTAACAAAGTTGTGCGGCACCTGATGGCTTTTGAAATTACTTTAAGTAAGCACTGCGGCCGCCGCCAGAATTTCATCAGGTACTTTTAATGACTCACAAGTCCCGGCTCCCTAGACAGCTGCCTATTGGTAGCGCCCGGCTTGCTTCTTTGGCAGAAGATTCAATTTGCTAATCCTTGAAAAAATATTTATTTTCTATTCATTACAATGAAAAGAAAAACACGCTAGTAATATGCATTATGTCATATATTAGTTTTTTCTTATAGCTTTGCTCCAAACTTGCAGTACGCAGTCGCAGATTGATTTGAAATTGTCCTTGAGTTACACCAGATAATGCTTTGCAGAGGCCAGACACATACTTGACGGGCTGCCAAGACGTGTCTCTGTGCCAGTGATCACAAGGATAAGTGTGTCTGTTAGCAGCAATTGTTGCACATATGTTGTATTCCATTATACACTGAGAGGTCAAACATGCAGCTACACGTTTAGGGACCAGTAGAGTGTGCCGTACAGATCTATACTTCAGACCCAAAAAGACAGGGTGATTTTGGACCATAAAATGGAATTTTTGGAGATATATGCATTATATGTGATACCTACTGGGGCAAATTCCAGACACAGTATAGCGGTCCGCTGACACAGGTGTATTAGCTGCCTGGCTTCTTCCTTTGAGAATGTGTTACCAGGTTTTCATGAAAATCTACACACAAGAATATGCGAATACCTCCCAACATTTAGGTTCATGAAGTCAGAAGACAGATGTGTGAGGGGGTGTGGTCACATCACACTGGGGGCATGACTGAGTCACATGGAGACAAGCACAGCGCTTCTGCAGCGACCCCTAACCAAACTCCGTCCACAATACCCCTCCACTGCCGTGAGCACCAGTGTCAAGTGTGCCCAGCACTTGCTAGCAGGACTCATCTACTGATTGTCCTGGAGTTGGGACGAAAGTCCTGACTAGTGGAACAACGATACAGTATTCAATAGGGCAGAGGACTAACTGAATTATCGGAGATGTAACCTAGTCTTTGATTTCAAATTCCAGAGGAGACATATAATACAGTTGGTGACATAGCTACACCGCAGTGCTGGAGATGAGGAGATGGCAATGCCAGTCCACACCCCCGAGATCCCTCCTCAGCTCTTCTGAGCATGCATAGGGGCGGGCACATGCTTCCCTTTCAAGCCCCCAGTGAAGCCCCATCAGAAGAACAGAATAGGGGCCTTGTGAGGGTAGACCAGCAAATTTTTTCTATGCAGCCCGGTGATGCCATGTTCCGCCCTACAACGCTGCAATATTAGTTTTCCTGCATGCTGCATGTAAAGTGAGAACTGCGCCATACATGAAAAAAATTGCCCTAATCCTTGTGTACTTTATATGTGTACATATTTACCTGCATGATCTTGTAATTCTATCCAGAGATCACCAACACTTTGCCAACGCAGAAAACTAATCTGCCAAATATCCCCTTTAAAAAGTCAGGAAAAACTAGATCATGCCTATAACATACACAAGCCACACTCAGATCTCCCCAATCCATGCCAATATTAGGCCCTATTCCTGTCATTCCACCTTCATTTGTTAGCAAACTACACCCTTCATGGTGCTGGAAATCTGGACTGTTTGCCAGCATTAATCTATATATTGCCATACACAAAGATAAATGTTTGTGGTGTATTATAGACTGTAAAATAAAAGTAATGTGACTGTAACAGCTTTCCACAAGGTAGAAACCAATAACACAGTATGTAAAAACTAGAAATTTGCCTGTTTTGTGCACTAAGTGGATGTAACCATTTTGGGGACTTAACCAATATTCATTATTATCAATTAACTAGTAGTTGGTGACATCAAACAGCAAATTTTAGCGTCAGCAGACTATTAGGAACATTTTAAAGTAATAAAATGCAGGTAACCCAACCACAGTAGCCCACTATGGGACCAGCCCTGGGGGGGGGGGGCATATGCCCCTGTGCCCTCCAGCCCAGTCAGCCCCTGACCACTGTGGGATGAGGCCTCAGGCTTCAGTGAGCTTACTGGTTGTTATACCTTTCAACATTCACAATTGGAATTCAGTATATATTATTCCCCCCCCCCCCCCCAATTTGCCCATACCTCACCCATTTCAGTTATGTGACGACTGCTTCAGTAACCGAAGATCGTGATTGCATGGATTCTGAGAAAAACCGGAACACCACACAAAATGGCTGCCTCCACTCTGAGAGGTAACAGGTACACTTTAATTCCCTACATGTCTCTGACTGGCGCTTCAGACGGCTGCCTCATTTCTCTTACACACCTGTCTGTGTGAACGGTGTGCATTCACGTGAGTTTTGTAAAATGGTCCATGTATGAATAATACACTGTATGCAGTATGCTCCTATGTACACACAAGTGAATGGGCTATAATGGGAAATAGTGAGATTTCCATGGTGCGTTGGAGACAAACTCACATTGAGCTTAGGTGCCAGATCCTCACAATAGCTGAAATACTGTCTATTAGAAGTATGATATGTAAAATATATTTGTATAATAGGAGTGGTGTGCAATTATTCAGAATTAACTTGTTTATCTTATCTGTTTAACCTACCAATCACATATAACTGACTTAGTCCCTAGAGTTCCGCTCTAATTATAAAGAGAGCCATGGGCGCACACATCCATCCTGCATACAATGCGGGTGTGAGGAAACCACAGTTGAAATGTCCATGTATGAAACATGATCGTTGTTATTTTTTTGCAGTTATGGCCCATACAGTGTTCACAGTGACTTCAGCATGTACTGCTCCACAGGGAACAGTGATCGCTCTTGTGTAGGCCAGTGGATCTCCAGGTGTTGTGAAACTACAATCCCCAGAATGCTTTGCCAGTACATAGCCAGTCGACAGCTGTCAGGCTATGCTGGGACTTGTAGTTTCATAACACCAGGAGAACCACAGGTTGTCCAGGCCTGCTCTTGTGTTTGCTATACATTGTCCATGCAGCTGAAAATATCATGGATGCTGGAAGATGTTGTGTGATGACTCCCACCACCCTGTGTGACCATGAACTGTACTGAAATAATGTGGGCAATGGAACAATGGTGTAGAATCAATAAGACGTTTTTATTCCATTGTATTTAGTGATTACACATGTCATCTATATTGTTAGATGGGTCAGTGACTGTGTTATTATATATAGTTACCTAACAACGCCTCTCCTTGTGCTTCAGGTCAGGTATTAGAAACCATCAGCACTCCATGTGGTTTGTTTACATTGTTGTTGAGCAGTTACATTCATATGACGTCCGTTCCGCTATCGGATTGCTTAACACATCTCGTTCCAATTAATATCACATTAAACCTGTAATTGTGTAACTGTCCAACTAAGTGATACAGTTTGTTTATGCATCTAGTTTTATGTTATGTAATTTCTATTTGATGTCACTTAAATTTAAAGCTTCTGGCCCGGAGAATTGGTGGCCACATGAATATTTGGCTACCAGTGATTGGGCAATCCCTGGTGACACGCCTCTTGTATCTGACTGATGTTTAGTGAAGTTTGGGCTTCTTGGGATAAAAGTGAGTGCAGTCTTTGTTTCATACTTGCCAACTTTTCATCATTGGCTTCAGGGAGAGCCCGGGGGAGGTGTTCGTGCGGGGGCGGGGCTTGACGAATTACCTCATTTTGGCCCCGCCCCCTAAACAATTGTCACAATTTTGGCTAATTACAGCAGGTGGGGGGCTAATATGGCACAACATTTGCGTCATTAAGCCCGCCCCCAACTTATCTACTGCGGGGGTCGAGAACCGGGAGGTTGCTCTGCTCTCCCGGGAGACTGGGAGGTCTCACAGAAATGCGGGAGTCTCTCGGACTTTCCGGGAGAGTAGGCAACTATGCGTTAAAGAAAAGCAGCTAATGAATCTCTAGAGACTGAATTGTCTTTTACATTTCTGTCTCCATTGCTGAAGTCATGTTGTCTTACCTGTCAGTATTTGATTAAATCTTGGTCTCCATGAAAATGGCCACCTCCATAGGCATCAATACATGGACATAGGACACAATTTCTGAACTGTGTCATCATGCCACAGATGGCAAAGCCAACCACGTCTTGTACTGGCTCAGCATCAGGGAGAATGCCAGACTCTTCAGGGTGTGAGGGAGATCACCCCTTTTTCAGGAAGAGTTAGCAAGTATGCTTTGTTTCTTTTCCCGTTTTTGGAGTGGCAGTCATAGTTTCCGTCTGTCAAAAGAAACGTGAGCTTTAAGAAAAGGAGTGTAGTCATGAAAAATTGTGACACATCACGTCTGTGGCTAGGTGTCACATTCGGTAGGTGGGCACGGCCAACTCAACATAATTTAAGGGTTAAGGTCAGTATAAATGAAGAAGGGGGCCTAACCCTCCCTGAAGGGCAGTGCACTTTCTTTCTAATGTCTTTGCAATAAAATAGCTCTAAAAGATCTTTGTAAAGAAACCTGATACTACCATTAGACGGACCTAGGCGGTTGCCATAATGTTAGTCTGGATATGCTGGAAGTGTGACTATAATATCACAGTCAGCTCCACCTCCCAGTCCCACGAGGAGAGGATGCCAACCCCACTTCCCACCTGCTCAGGTAAGCAGAGGGTATTGCGGGGTGCAACATGAGAGGGGGTGTGGAGGGGGCACCCCTGAGGCTCGTGCTGGCCCTGGAAACCTGAAGTGGTGCTTGTTTTCCATTTGCATTTATTTGTTAATATTTCCTGTAAGCCAGCTCCGATAGTGGAACATCTTTGTAGTGCGGATGATCTTGTGTAGATAAGAAACAGAGTGTAATATCAGACTTCCAACTGTCCTGATTTAAGTAGGACAGTCCTTATTTATGGTTTCTGACCCACTGACCCACGGGCCAGATAGTTGGGAGGTAAATCCATTCACTGCTGCATTGCATAGGAGAGCAACGTTGAAAGCACTGGAAAAAGTATATTGTGGGTAACCTGTACCCATTCCTTAACCAGTTCCTGCCTTCTCCTGTCTCCAACCACTTTCGCCAGTACTAACCTATGTAAAAATGGCTAAAAGTATGCACATAAGGCCTGGGGGCAAATAAGTACATTCAGCTCTATGGGAAACAGAGGCTGCTGGAGGATAAATGCGTGACTCAGGACTGGATTAATAATGGGCTTGATGGGGTTGGCACCTCCAACATTGATCTGGGAACCCGGGAAACATTTTGGTAAATAAGCTGGGACACCATCGAGTCAACACTTTGTATTGTGTTTCAATCACCTGACACTGACTGAGCTAACTTGGGTGCGTTGGAAAATGTCACACCAATCGTGGTCGGAGATGATGATCCCCAAATGGCGCTCCCAGTCTCTAGAGAATTTGGGTAGTGGGTTGAAAGAGTATTCAATAAAAATTTGATATATGGAGGACAAAGTATGTCTAGGACACTGAGGTGCGGTGCATAAGGACTCAAACTGCGTGAGTGCTCTGCCTGCCATCTCGCGAACACCCGGGGAGCATAGAAAGTGTCGTAACTGTGGGTGTCTCCATATCTCTGCGTTGGGTAGTTCCCATTTTGTCTGAAGATCAGCTAACGGGATAAAACCAGAGTTGTCCACCAGCTGGCTTGCATCTAGTGTTTGAAAGCCTGTTTCGAGTGGCCAGGAGGGAAGTTTGGATTGTCGAGAAATAGGGTCAGGGGTGAGTTTAGCGTTGGTATATGTGGGACGTGATATGTGGGGATAAGTATTGGCAGCCATTTTGCAGACTCCTCCAATACTCAAGAGAATACAGCCAATCAGATCACTAGGAAGCGGTGACATCACAGAGGCATTAGTCACACGGCTGAAACAGCTTCCTGTTGGCTGAATTAAATGACAGTAGACACATTCTTTAATTCATGAACACAAGTTATTACTGTTCCTGCATATAATTTCTAACATCAATGGGAGAATGTCAGCAGACCTCAGCAGCTTTCATCCGTAACTTCTATGGCATTACACAAGATGAAATCTCTTTTTCCCATGATACATACAGTATATTACATATATTATTCCCTTTAACCTTCAATTGCTTTTTGCTGTTGGTAGATCAATTTGTTTAGATGTGGTGGGAATAATTTTATTGTTTTAATGTTACATTATTGATTCCCCCCTATAACCTGGTTATTAGTTATTATAAGTTATGAACATGTTCTGTGGCATGTGTGAAGAAAGCTGTCAGAATATGGAAATATGAACTCATTAAGTTGAACGATGTTATCTCTTGGGCCGGATACAAACTGATCATTTATTCAGACTAATTTATTTAAAGGGAAAGGATCATTAATTTTTAATAGACGATAAATCATTGTTTGAAGAACCAATAGACAGTGTTTGCCTTCCCATGTGAGCAGCTATATTAAAGACTCCATAGCATGTAGCAGCCTCGATAGAAGGTAGCAGTCTCGGTAGAATATAGCAGTCTCGATAGCATGTAGCAGTTTTGATAGCAGGTAGCAGCCTCGATAGAAGGTAGCAGTCTCGGTAGAATGTAGCAGTTTTGGTAGCAGTTAGCAGTCTTGGTAGAATGTAGCATTCTCAATAGCAGGTAGCAACCTTGGTAGAATGTAGCAGTCTCAACAGCATGTAGCAGTCTCGGTAGCAGGTAGCAGTCTCGGTAGCAGGTAGCAGTCTCGGTAGCAGGTAGCAGCCCTGGTAGCAGGTAGCAGTCTCGGTAGCAGTTAGCAGCCTCGGTAGCAGGTAGCAGTCTCGGTAGCAGGTAGCAGTCTCGGTAGCAGGTAGCAGCCCTGGTAGCAGGTAGCAGTCTCGGTAGCAGTTAGCAGCCTCGGTAGCAGGTAGCAGCCTCGGTAGAATGTAGCAATCTCGATAGCAAGTAGCAGTCTCTGTAGCAGGTAGCAGTCTTGGTAGAATGTAGCAGTCTCGATAGCATGTAGCAGTCTCGATAACAGGTAGCAGTCTCGATAGCAGGTAGCAGTCTTGGTAGAATGTAGCAGTCTTGGTAGCAGTTAGCAGTCTTGGTAGAATGTAGCAGTCTCGATAGCAGGTACCAGTCTCAGTAGAATGTAGCAGTCGTGGTAGCAGGTAGAGGTCTGGGTAGAATGTAGCAGTCTCGATAGCAGGTAGCAGTCTGGATAGAATGTAGCAGTCTTGGTAGAAGGTAGCAGTCTCGGTAGAATGTAGCAGTCTTGGTAGAAGGTAGCAGTCTTGGTAGAATATAGCAGTCTCGATAGCAGGTACCAGTCTCGGTAGAATGTAGCAGTCTCGGTAGAATATAGCAGTCTCGATAGCATGTAGCAGTTTTGATAGCAGGTAGCAGCCTCGATAGAAGGTAGCAGTCTCGGTAGAATGTAGCAGTTTTGGTAGCAGTTAGCAGTCTTGGTAGAATGTAGCATTCTCAATAGCAGGTAGCAACCTTGGTAGAATGTAGCAGTCTCAACAGCATGTAGCAGTCTCGGTAGCAGGTAGCAGTCTCGGTAGCAGGTAGCAGTCTCGGTAGCAGGTAGCAGCCCTGGTAGCAGGTAGCAGTCTCGGTAGCAGGTAGCAGCCTCGGTAGAATGTAGCAATCTCGATAGCAAGTAGCAGTCTCTGTAGCAGGTAGCAGTCTTGGTAGAATGTAGCAGTCTCGATAGCATGTAGCAGTCTCGATAACAGGTAGCAGTCTCGATAGCAGGTAGCAGTCTTGGTAGAATGTAGCAGTCTTGGTAGCAGTTAGCAGTCTTGGTAGAATGTAGCAGTCTCGATAGCAGGTACCAGTCTCAGTAGAATGTAGCAGTCGTGGTAGCAGGTAGAGGTCTGGGTAGAATGTAGCAGTCTCGATAGCAGGTACCAGTCTCAGTAGAATGTAGCAGTCGTGGTAGCAGGTAGAGGTCTGGGTAGAATGTAGCAGTCTCGATAGCAGGTAGCAGTCTCAGTAGAATGTAGCAGTCGTGGTAGCAGTTAGCAGTCTTGGTAGAATGTAGCAGTCTCGATAGCAGGTACCAGTCTCAGTAGAATGTAGCAGTCGTGGTAGCAGGTAGAGGTCTGGGTAGAATGTAGCAGTCTCGATAGCAGGTAGCAGTCTGGATAGAATGTAGCAGTCTTGGTAGAAGGTAGCAGTCTCGGTAGAATGTAGCAGTCTTGGTAGAAGGTAGCAGTCTTGGTAGAATATAGCAGTCTCGATAGCAGGTACCAGTCTCGGTAGAATGTAGCAGTCTCAACAGCATGTAGCAGTCTCCATAGCAGGTAGCAGTCTCGGTAGCAGGTAGCAGGTAGCAGCCTCGGTAGAATGTAGCAATCTCGATAGCAAGTAGCAGTCTCGGTAGCAGTCTTGGTAGAATGTAGCAGTCTCGATAGCATGTAGCAGTCTCGATAACAGGTAGCAGTCTCGATAGCAGGTAGCAGTCTCGGTAGAATGTAGCAGTCTTGGTAGCAGTTAGCAGTCTTGGTAGAATGTAGCAGTTTTGATAGCAGGTACCAGTCTCAGTAGAATGTAGCAGTCATGGTAGCAGGTAGAGGTCTGGGTAGAATGTAGCAGTCTCGATAGCAGGTAGCAGTCTCGGTAGAATGTAGCAGTTTTGGTAGTAGTTAGCAGTCTTGGTAGAATGTAGCAGTCTTGGTAGTAGTTAGCAGTCTTGGTAGAATGTAGCAGTCTCAATAGCAGGTAGCAACCTTGGTAGAATGTAGCAGTCTCAACAGCATGTAGCAGTCTCCATAGCAGGTAGCAGTCTCGGTAGCAGGTAGCAGCCTCGGTAGCAGGTAGCAGCCTCGGTAGCAGGTAGCAGCCTCGGCAGAATGTAGCAATCTCGATAGCAAGTAGCAGTCTCGGTAGCAGGTAGCAGTCTTGGTAGAATGTAGCAGTCTCGATAGCATGTAGCAGTCTCGATAACAGGTAGCAGTCAAGATAGCAGGTAGCAGTCTCGGTAGAATGTAGCAGTCTTGGTAGCAGTTAGCAGTCTTGGTAGAATGTAGCAGTTTTGATAGCAGGTACCAGTCTCAGTAGAATGTAGCAGTCATGGTAGCAGGTAGAGGTCTGGGTAGAATGTAGCAGTCTCGATAGCAGGTAGCAGTCTCGGTAGAATGTAGCAGTTTTGGTAGTAGTTAGCAGTCTTGGTAGAATGTAGCAGTCTTGGTAGTAGTTAGCAGTCTTGGTAGAATGTAGCAGTCTCAATAGCAGGTAGCAACCTTGGTAGAATGTAGCAGTCTCAACAGCATGTAGCAGTCTCCATAGCAGGTAGCAGTCTCGGTAGCAGGTAGCAGCCTCGGTAGCAGGTAGCAGCCTCGGCAGAATGTAGCAATCTCGATAGCAAGTAGCAGTCTCGGTAGCAGGTAGCAGTCTTGGTAGAATGTAGCAGTCTCGATAGCATGTAGCAGTCTCGATAACAGGTAGCAGTCAAGATAGCAGGTAGCAGTCTCGGTAGAATGTAGCAGTCTTGGTAGCAGTTAGCAGTCTTGGTAGAATGTAGCAGTCTCATTAGCAGGTACCAGTCTCAGTAGAATGTAGCAGTCGTGGTAGCAGGTAGAGGTCTGGGTAGAATGTAGCAGTCTTGATAGCAGGTAGCAGTCTCGGTAGAATGTAGCAGTCTTGGTAGTAGTTAGCAGTCTTGGTAGAATGTAGCAGTCTTGGTAGTAGTTAGCAGTCTTGGTAGAATGTAGCAGTCTCAATAGCAGGTAGCAACCTTGGTAGAATGTAGCAGTCTCAACAGCATGTAGCAGTCTCCATAGCAGGTAGCAGTCTCGGTAGCAGGTAGAGGTCTGGGTAGAATGTAGCAGTCTCGGTAGCAGGTAGAGGTCTGGGTAGAATGTAGCAGTCTTGGTAGTAGTTAGCAGTCTTGGTAGAATGTAGCAGTCTCGATAGCAGGTACCAGTCTCGGTAGAATGTAGCAGTCTCAATAGCAGGTACCAGTCTCGGTAGAATGTAGCAGTCTCAACAGCATGTAACAGTCTCAATAGCAGGTAGCAGTCTCGATAGAAGGTAGCAGTCTCGATAGCAGGTAGCAGTCTCGATAGCAGGTAGCAGTCTCGGTAGAATGTAGCAGTCTCGATTTCAGGTAGCAGTCTCGATAGAAGGTAGCAGTCTCAATAGAATGTAGCACCATACTTATGTCTATTTTAAGGTAAATTGGCCAATGCTGATTATTATTATTCTTTATTTATATAGTACCAATATATTTTGCAGCAGTCTCTAATCAGCGAGATAGGTTTAGCCTAATTAATGGCTTAAATGAATAATAAAAGTGAGATAACCAGTCTTGCCACCATTGGGTATTTCCAGTTAGACCTGTAATCCCGCAAAAGCTACAGATTGATTTTCTGGGAGCAGTTGCCAAAGTTGCAATGTTAGCATGTACCTGCAGTATGTTGTAAACACGTAATTACATTTGCATGAAGCGAAAAGCCATTTATTCTGCTTTATTTTTGTATTATTATTAGTAATAGGAGACACTACAATGCTGCCTTAGCAGTCTCAGCAGAGCTACTTCCATTGCCCTAGGTACCACATGCTGCCCAGCTTTTGTTTCTTGTAAAAAGCATCTGGAATTTTGTAGCTCTATTAATTTACTGCTACCCTTTATTTATGTTGTTTTCAATACAAAATAAAAGTATTAAAAACAAAAGATCACCGCTTATAACCTCCAAGATTACTGTCTTTGTTGGGTTACATAGTTCATTAGGTGGCAGATTCTTCACTAGTTGATCAGACAATAATACAACCATATTCTATTACACGTTATACAAACCTACTATGAAACCTTAGAAGCACAGATCTTATTTCACCTGGGAACAAATGCAGAACCCCCACAGATCACTGGAAATCAACCAAGTACATCATTATGGTCTCTACACAGCACCAAACCCAGGGGGTCATTCATGGCTGTGTTTAGACTTAACCTGTGTTTGTATACATCCCAAATTAGTGATTGTATACCCTACATAAAAATGACCCAATAACCAACATCCCCTCCTCCGTTATTTCTACTTGGTATTGACCAAACAGCAAAAAATTAATTTTAAAGAAAAAAAATAAAAATAAAATCATCATAATGTTGTTTCTCTGCTGCCCTCTGAACAGTGCCGCCTTAAGCAAGTGCCTTGTTTTCCTTAATAATAAATACGGTGACAGGACCATGGAGATGGAGATGAAAGGACAACGCCATGTCGGCCACATCTCTGCAGTTTCACCCTTGGTTTGATTTAGGTGTATGCTTTTGTGTATGTGAACATGTAGATGTTACGACTTGTCACATCACACACTCACGTTTGCACAAATGCACTTGGTTTTACAGGGTAGTGCAAGGATTTGTGAGCCTTAGTCTGCCGGAAAGAGTTCAGCTGGTGATGGCCGTTCATTGCTTTGTACACATTCTTTACACCATTGTCTAAAGAAGAGATTTAGTTTTGTGCGACCTGATTATTTAAATTAGAGAAAAGGGTGAAAGATAGTGGGCATACAGTCCAGCTGCATTTCTGTGGACATTTTCTAGGTGTAATAAAAAATATTTAAATACACAAAAGTGCCAAGTATAATAAAGACAGGCCCAGAACCCCCTCACTGCAATGATTAGTTTAAGACATAGGCTAAACTGAGAAATATTTTAGGAGACAAGATGAAAAGCTAAAGTGAGTGAAGGGAGTATTCCAAAAGTGGAAGTAGATAGGGGTTTACAGTGATGTCTCCCAATAGTAAAACACTACGGAATCCCAATTGTAAAGCGCTACGGAATATGTTGGTGCTATATAAATAAATAAATGATGATGATGATGATGATGTCTCACTCTCTCCATCACATCTATTTTCAGGTGGATTAACAGACATAGAATGATTTTCCAGAGCAGTTACAAAGCCTGGTAGCGGGTTGTGGACATCGAAACACCCTAGGCGGATGAAAAGTAGGCGCTCTTCAACTAAATAAATGATGTTCTCGATGAGGAAAAGGTCACTAGTTAAATAAAAAGGTACCTATGAAATGAGACATTTGACTGTGACTGTTGTGGTCCAGGGCGCATAATAAAAAAGTTAATTTCCTCCTACAGGTGTGTTAAGAAGAGATATTGGGGGCGGGGGGATTCCGAAAATTTACCAGATGAAGACAAAGAGAACATAATTTTATTGCAAAGGAGAAGACAGCACCGTGAATCGCAGCAGACAGCATGGTACTCTGCCAGCACCGTGCTGCTGTGACATGTAAAGAATGCCGGGGATTATATCTAACATGAGTCACAATTCTCACTACCATTACTTATGTTATAACATTCATTTCTATAGTAAGGGAAGTAAAGTGTATCTAATGCTTAAACTCTGAGGCCCTATGACATGATTATACCCTAATCAGGATAGTTAGGAAAATAATATATTAATGTGGTCATGATCATTCTTAAAATCTGAGACGTTTTTGCTATCTCTCTGATGGGTTTGTTTTGATTTTTCAGCCTAATGATGGGTTGCTTCACTGATAGTGACAGCTCTTTGGATCTCATATTGAGAGTCGACAGCAACTGATTCCAAATGCAAATATCACACCTAGAATCAACTCCAGACCTTTTACCTGCTTAATTGATGATGAAATAACGAGGGAATAGCCCTCACATGTCCAGGAAATAGCTTTTGTACCATTACTTTTGGTCCCTTAAAAAGTGGGAGGCACATATAGAAACCGTTGTAATTCCTACACCGTTCACCTGATTTGGATGTAAATACCCTCAAATTAAAGCTGAAAGTCTGCAGTTTAATCACATCTTGTTAGTTTCATTTCAAATCCATTGTGGTGGTGTATAGAGCCCAAAATCTGAGAATTGTGTCGATGTCCCAATATTTATGGACTTGACTGTATATCTCTCCAAGAAATCATGTAATCATGTTTATGTATATGTGCGAAAAATCATAGCATGTTTAGTGAAATAAAGACCTGATTCAAGGCATGCAAAACAAACGTATTATTGGTTTCTTTAAAACCACACGTAAATCTGGCATACGCAAGTCCGCATTTAACAAGGAGCGGATGTAAAGATACATCTGTTGATGAATACGGGTTCTCCTCTGCTCTAACAGACAATGCACCGCAGGATATGTCTACTGTATATGTGTAACATAAAGTCCCAAAAGAAGACATAAAGAAAATAAATATTCAATTAATGTCACCTGTCAATACTATAGTCATTAATGACAAAGTGTTTTTTATTTTTTTTCCATAAAATACATTTATCAGGATGTTATTAATATTTACTGTACATAAAATGCATTTTTGCAGTTATCCTGATTGCAAACACATGTTCTAGCGTGCATTACTATTAATCGGCACTTACATACAACCTGTAGCATGTTCATGTGATACAACAGAAAAACGCGTACCTTTGAGATGCCTACAGCTTGAATTGGATGTTGCTGTGTGCACTCCAGCTTGGCACTTTCTTATTGTACATTGACTACGTGTAGTAGGCAGTAATAAGGGCACTTTCTGCTCGAAGATTAATTGGACGTTGCTGGCTTTCACTGGCGTATGTTCGCTTCTGAGCATGCGAACAGCAATTTTACGCAAATAACAGCACATATCAACATTTAATGAAACAGGATCTATATCTCTGCTGTTTTCCAGAAGAGAGTTATAATTTATTTGTAGAATCCATTACTAGAACTTTTCTTGGACAAAGGGCAATAAAACAATTGTAAACAGATTAGCATAACAGCACACATCTTGCCGGTATGTCACAGAAGAGGGGGGCTTGAGCAACAAAGAACAAGGTTTAAAAAGTGTAGAAATTATTTTGAAATTGTCAGTTTCTTCTACTGATGAATTTTACATAGCTTATAGCCTTTCCCAGGCTGCAGATTAGGCAAAATACTACATGATTGTGCTTATAGTTTCTATTTTTTATTTCTGTTTTATTTTAAACTTTTTTACATTCGTATTTATGCATGTCAGTTCTCACCATTAGTTTTTGATTGCAACTTTTGTCATTAAATAAAATGTAATAATGTTCTGTCTTTGTGTTCATAAAGAATTCTAGTGTCGGATAGTCTTGCTTTTCTTAGCCCTGTTTTTATTCAGAGTATTGTTTATAGTAACTCTGCTTAAATTAAGTTGTAACTGAAGACTTACAAAGAGTGTAAGCTCTTGAACTAAATCTTACTGTTGTCATGACTTGGTGTTTGATAGTGAGTCTGGTATATAATATTGGGGGATTTTAGTCCTTTTTAGACAGACCAGGTGGTGTTGTTTTGATTACCTGTTTCGCACCCACATGTCACACATTCCCTGGTTGGTCTTTGTGTCACACCTTCCCTTAGTGTTATAGCAGAGGCTCCTGACCAGAAAAAAAATGCATTGTTATTTAAATGTGTGGTATTGGGGTGGTGCATGGCTAGGTAATGAACCTCCTAACCTTGCTTTCTTCTCTGTCCTGGCTACCCACGAGGGGCATAAGAGACCAGCGGGTCCCTGCACATGCAGGTGTTAGAATAATGTTTATAATGAGGTGTTGGTGCAGTGTAACAGTTCTCACGAAGTTGGGTGCCACCACCAGCACAGTTCTAAAACAGGTAACAAGGATACTTGTATATAGGATAGTCCCATTTAACATGATCCTTCAGCACACCTATCTCTCTAAGTAGTGTTTCACTCATCCCTCCTCTACGGGGTGACTATTCACTTGTTTGGGCTCTGACACTTACTTGCTAGTTTTCTCTCAGCCCTGCTCACCCTTCTCCTGTGGAGATGACACTTCATATGTTTGCTGCCTCTCTGTCACAACTTGTGCTAATGTGGGCGAGCTCAAGTGGAAGGTGCGGAATCTAACGTGCCCCTGGTTTTCACCAGGAACCCTCGCAAGGAAATATGGGCTTTGCTGCAGGAGACACGCATGTCGCTGTCCTGCACTGAGTCGTATAGCAAGGTACGGAATGAGAGTAGTCAGATAAGGCGGTCAGGTAACGTGCTGGCAACGAGGTACACAAGGGAGAATCTAGAAGAAAGTTCAAACAATACAAAATACTGAAACTGTTCCATGTTGTCTATTATTGATAAATAGCCCCTTAAATCGATCTAATCCGCTTTTATAGCACAGTAGTTACCAATTTTCAGTGTTATTAATCAGTCCTCCCCTCCCTACATCTCCAATCTCATCTCTACCTACACTCCTAGCCGCCCCCTCCGCTCTGCCTGTGACCGCCGCTTCACTGATCACCTCTTCTCACTTCCGTCTCCAGGACTTTGCCCGGGCTGCTCCCCAGCTGTGGAACGATCTTCCATGTTCCATCAGGTTAGCATCTACTCTCAAAGGCTTCAAGCGTGCCCTTAAGACTCATTTCTTTATTCAAGTCTATCAGTCCTCCTCCTAACTCCCTTGTCCCGGCTCTCTCCCCCAGTTAGTACCACCCTATTTGTGTCTCCCCTTTCCTTTAGGATGTAAGCTCTCAGGAGCAGGGCCCTCTTTCCTTGTGTGCTCTTTCTACTATTCCATCACCCACTGTACCTCTTGGCCTGCTTCCCTAACCCTGTTTTCTTAAGCTTCGTCCTACTTCTCGCTTATTTCTACCATCACTTTCACTCATTGTCCCACTAATAATTTGACTTGCATTACCATGTTACCTGTGTCTGTGTATATATTTTTATTCTTGCTTTGTTCTTTCTGTATCATGTTGTATCATGTACGGCGCTGCAGACACTTTGTTGCGCCTTAGAAATTAAAGATAATAATAATAATAATAATAATAAAATTACTTAGGGCACATTCAGTGCTCCCATGCTGTAAGCTCCTAGGGCTCCCAATAATGTGGGCAGGGTCCCAGGTAAAAGTCCGACATTTGCACCATGGAGATGTCCTTAAATGGTACATTCTGTGTACGCTGATTACACCACACACGTTGCTGTATTATTCATCTGTCCCAGTTTATACACCCTTCTGTATGTTTCCATACTCTACAGCAATGTTTACAAAGCAGTGTTTTCGGTAAGTACATCTTTTAACAAGTGGAAAGTACCCAGCCAAGTGACTTTATACAATACAAAGCACTGTCATCTGTCAGAGAGCAAACATTACTGTACCCAAATACCGCAGGTATGAAAGGCCAGACCTCCCACATCTTATCAGGAAGAGGTCATTTCTGCAAACAAAACACGATCAATTCATTGTAAGGTAACGGATACAGCTTGTAATCAGACTGAGAAAATCTCATCTACACAGCAGTACGAATCTCCCACTGCTAAGACATAAGACGCTATATACATCAGAGGTAAGTTATGATTTGGACTTTAAAATCTTTTTTATTCAGTTCTGCTTTGGGTTATTTCATTGATAAGCATGAATGAAGATGACAAGTTGATAGATGCTAGAAAATCTGATATCTGATACAATGTTTTGCAACATCATTTAATTTTGTGGTAATAGGGGTACAGTCATTCCCTGTAGCAAAATTACATCTGTCTTATTGGAACTGAATGTATTAATCTTTAACCTTCTCCAGTGGCTATTTCTTTTTCTTATGCCATGTACTCATAGATTTTTGGGGGGTATTCTTACACTGATCAGCACAAAATACTCTTATTGGCAAATAAAAAACTTTAAAGAATATTCTTTATTAATCACACATATAAAACAAACAATTGATTACACATGTTCACCCCTTATGCTATAATACACCTAATTAATCCCTGGAGCAACCAGAGATCACTCAACTGATTAAGTCCACCCGTGGACAAGTAAAGAGTTCTAATTGATTTAAAATAAACATTCCGGTCAGTGAGAAGTATCACAAGAACATTTTCAGACAAGAACTTTATTATAAAGATCAAAGAACATTGAAAGCAAATCCAAGCAAAGGCATCAATCAAAAGGAAGGGTAAACACTTACTATCCCGCTAAGCACTGTAAAGACCATAAGAAATATATGGAGAGAATATGACAAAACTGTTATTAATTTGTAAAGAAGAGGCCGTATTCCAAAGCTGAGGAACTGTGAACGAGAAGGACACCTGTTAGAGAAGCCAACAAGAAGCTCAGACAGAGTTACCCTCTTCCTTGGTAGAATTGGGAGAAACTGTCTCTGGGACATTAATCCAGATACCATGGGACAGTGGTAAAAAAAAAAACTATTGAAAATAACACACATGAGTTTTCACCTAGAGTTTGCCAGAAACTATTTGAGAGACCCTCATACCAAGAAGGACTTATGCTTTGAGTAGACCAAGAACTATATATATATAGAGAGAAATCTTGGAAGAAAACCTGCTACAGTCTGCAAGAGACCTAGGACCAGAGAATATAGTCTGTTGCAGGGTTTCCCAAATCCAACCCTAACAGTGCAGATTTTCCAGGTTACAGGTGAAATAATTTTACCACCTGTGGATCTTTTACAATGTGCCAGTCAGAAATGAAGACAGCTGTGCTCCAGCAAGGAGATATGGAAAACCTGCACTGTTAGGGCTCCCCGAGGACTGGGTTTGGAAACCATGGTCTAGCAGTGTAATTGCCCAAATCATTCTGCAAAAATCATATTGGAGATGCGTAAATAGTGGTGGAATGATTTGAAATCTCCTGTTCAGCGCCAATCCCATCAGACCTCATGGACCATATGCAACACAAGAATGGGTGAAAATTGCAGCACTCAGATGTGCAATGCTGGTAGTAATATACTCACAGCTGTCATTACAGCTATAGGTGGCAAGTACTAAAACAAATGGCGTGAATACTAATGTCATTATTGCCAGGTTCTTATTTGTAACTAATTTAGAAAAACTTTAGCATATTCCTTCTTTGACATTGCAGAATATTTTGTGTTGATTGGAGACAAGAATTCCCAAATAAATCAATTTTCATTTTTTGATGTAAAATAAAATGTGAAAAATGGGAAAGATTTGGTTGTTCTAGACAGGGATTTGGTTACCTTGCAATTGTTTCGAGTAAATCTGTAAAACACGGTTTTGTCTTCTGCCCATTGATTGAAAATTATGAAATTTGGTGGCATAATTGTTGGAGGAATTGATTGGCCAGATACATGTTGTCAGTCTATTGTTTTTAAGTTGCCAGATCCAAATTGTTATTATGTGTGGAGGGGTGATTTTTCCTAATTCTCAAAACCTTCCTCCTGGTGATGGCCGGGGACGCCTATTGATCATGGACAATAGTGATACAAGTACTTCTGTTGTCCTCCAATTTCTATCGACATCTCAGGGTGGGGATAGCCAGGGGGAACCATGGGAAAAAAAATACTTTATTGTTTAAATAAAACATGCCCCAATAATTATGTCAAAGTATAATTATAGCTGAAGTCACAATTTCTTGTTGAATGGCATCCAATCTACTCTTAAATCCAGTAACCTGGTAATGCCATAGTCTGACTACCCTTACAGTAAATTGCTTAGCGGAGATGATGTGCTCAGGAAATTAATCCAATTGCCATTTAACGGTCCAGAAAGGATTTTTTTGGGTTGTTCCAATAGGTTAAATCAGTAGCTGCCTCACTTGGGATTCAGCCCTACCTTCCTCTGCAAGCAAATAACTAGAATTTAGAAAACGTTTGAACTCTGTAAAGCCAGGGGCCACTTCTCCCTTCTCATCCTCCTTGACCTCTCTGCAGCCTTCGACACCGTTGACCACCCCCTCCTCCTCCACACCCTCCAGTCTCTCGGCCTCTCTGGCCCTGTCCTGTCCTGGTTCACCTCTTACCTTGCTGACCGATCCTTCTCTGTCACCACCACTGAGTCTCTATCCCCCCCGTGTATTGTAATTCGTTTTTGTCCCTGTACGACGCCACAGACACCTTGTGACGCCCTATAAATAAAAATGAATAATAATAATTAATAATCATCACTGTCGATGTAACTAAGTAAATTTGTACTTATGTAGACTGGTCTGTCTTCTTGTGGTAGGTCTGTTGCCACTAATGGTTCATTCTTCTGATAACAGAGAGGCAGAATATTACTTCAATTATGTGTTGGTCATGGCTGTTAGGAAACACCGAGCAGTCCTCATTTCTTGGCAAAATAAATACATTCATACAAAAAAACCAAAAAAATAACACAAAACACTATATCAAATTGTAAGACAATTGAATTGTGTTACAAAGGAACAATATTGCATATAAATTGTAAGCAATTGTATATTCCCCATTTAATAATCAAACAAGTTACCAAGTACAATTAATCAGATTGAATAAAAACAATGCTGTATGTTGCTAAGCAAGAGAATCTCATTAAGGAACAAGTTGAAATGTAACCATCTGTGTCACATATAACTAATCTATAATTCCGCCAATAATAGATTTAAATTATGCAACAAGGTGTTTATAATTAATGATGATATATATCATGGCAATCTGTTATTGATGGGAGGTTTATTAGTTATATTTCTTTATACAGATTGTTACATTTTATTCATTTGTAGTCTGTTAATGAGAGTCTCTTCCCTGATAATACATTGAATTGTTTTAATTAAGTTTGATTAAGTGTAATTGGTCACTTGTGTAATTACAAAATTATGAATTGCTTAAAAGTTAGATGCAATATTGTTTTACTGTAACATGTTACAAATGTCTTAAAACTATATAGTTTGCTTGGCACTAATGTATTTAGATTGCCTTAGTGATTTTGTTATGTATAAAATATTCATGATGTCTCTGTGTTAGTCTTTAAATATGGAATGATCACTGACAACTGTTAATGTCTAAGGAAAGGGGACTTTCCACAAAACATTGTGTCCTTGACCTATAAACATGCAGTTTCGATTCATTTTATATATATATATATATATATATATATATATATATATATATATATATATTCGGTTTAATGTATATTGTAATTATATTAATATATTAATATAAATTATATTAATATAAATTATATTTGGTTAACTCTGCTACCAATCTGAATATCCGATCATATTGCACTTGTGGATAATTCCATTTCCTGGCTTTTGGTACAGTCACTGTATACACACACACACACACACACACATACATACATACATACACATATATATATATATATATATATATATATAATCAGTAGGTAAGTAAAATATATTCCAGCGCTCCCTATTATACCCCAATATCTATGGATTAACGTACCTTATGTATGTCCAACAAATGATAGTTTATTAAGGTTAGCATTGTTGTTTTTTTTTTTTAAGTACGTTTTATTAATAGTAACATCGTATCTTTAACATAATTACAAAATTCTCAAAAGGTACATTAACAAGTACTTGTACATATATAGATAGACACAATGTACAGTTTTTTCTCACCATGCTTTTACAGTGTAGATTTGACTGCGTGTTGATCTTGTACCGTGAAGATGTTATTTATTTTTTTATTTTTTTAAAACAAAACAGAAAGAAAAAAATAATAAAAAGAAGAGAAGGGGGTGAGTAAGAATGATGGGCAAGAAAGGGGGGGGAAAGAATTAGAAGGGTTAGGGGTAAGGAATTCACGCCTTTAACAAGAAGAAGTCAAATCCATTAATTTCAATAAGGGATTGGTCTTACTAGAATTGAAGCAGGGGTTGATTATGGTGTGAGGCCCATGGAGACCAGACTTTATGGAAAGACACGGAGGAGCCCCTCAGCACACGAGTGATGTGCTCCATTTGGTAAATATGCCAAACCCGACCACAGACCATTTGGAGACTAGGGGGTGTGGGACTTTTCCAAGAAGCAGCTATCTGGCAAGTAGCCGCGCTGATTATGTGCCGGAGGAGCTTATGTGCATGTGTAGGGATGTCCGGGAGAGGCAAGGGTAATAGTACATGCTTAGGGTCGGAGGGTATGGGAGTGTCGAGGACCGCTGTAGCTAGTGTGAGAACCGCTGTCCAGTACGAGCGTATTCTGGGACAGTCCCACCAAATATGCATAAAGGTGCCAACATGGCCACAATTTCTCCAACATGTGGGGTTCGTTTGTGGATATATAACATGAAGCCTAGCAGGTACATTGTACCATCTATGGAGCAGTTTATGGGCATTTTCTTTGATACGGGCATTTATGGAACAACGCGCTGTCCATTCATAAATGTCCGACCACTCTTCTGGATCTAGGGACGTTCCCAGGTCCGCTTCCCACTGTGCTTGGAATCGGTCCTTGATCTCTGTGGAGGTGGGGAGTAATGCGTTGTATAGCGTTGAAATGAGACCTTTTGAGGATGCTCCAGAGAGGCACAGATTCTCAAATGTCGTGGGAGGCCTAGAAGATAACTGAGCCTTGACCTTTTGGTGATAGTGTCTAATCTGTAAGTATTGGTGGAACTGTCCCATCACAAGCCCGCACCGGCTCGCTAAGTCTGAGAACTGAGGGAATGTTTGTGTCCTAGTGATATGATTTAGTAGCAATATTCCACCTTCCCCTGCCCATTTTGTGTGCATAGGGCGTGCGAGACCAGGTGTAAAGGCTGGGTTTGTCCAGAGGGGTATCATTATCGAGGGTGTTGGAGACAGATTCGCCATTCTATTACACCGGGTCCAGATTGAGAGGGAGAGGGCTATTACTGGGTGAGTTTGGGCGGGGGCTGGGCGCTGAGCGGTTGGAAGCCAAAGTGCAGAGCAAATCGGTGAGCCACCCAGAAGGTCCGATTCTATATCAACCCAGACCCTAGTTCCGGGCGGAGAGTGCCATTGTACACATTGAGCTAATCTAGCTGCGTAATAATAATTCCGAAAGTTAGGGATGCCGAGGCCACCTGCCATGGGAGGGCGCTGCAGAATACGAGCAGAGATCCTGGGTCTTCTATTTGACCAGATGAATCGCCTTACAGAGGCTTGCAGCAGTTTTAGGACAGAGGGGGGAACTCTAATAGGGAGGGTGTGAAAGAGGTAGAGCAGTCTGGGGAGCAAGTTCATTTTCACTGATGTGATCCGCCTCACCCAAGATATCATGAGTTTGTCCTAGGAGACCATATCTTTGGTTAGCATTGTTTTAACCTTAATATACCACCATTTGTTTTCAAACTATTGCACTCCTACAAGTTGTTGAACATACATAAGGTACATTAATCCATAGATATCTTTTTTGCTTTTTGAAAATACAGAGTAGGTATATTAAAATAAACATTTGTCAAGCGACGTATGCCCAATCCAATATTACTATGCGTCCCCCAGATTGGGCATATGTCGTTTGACAAATGGGGGGCACACAGTATCCCTAGCCCAGGGGTCTACAGTGTCTAAATCCGGCCCTGGGTGTCCTTAAACTCCATCCAAGGATACCAGGTGGAGGAAAACTCCTGAAATGTATTTAGACCTGGTAGGGTGAGCTCATCCATAGAAAGATAGTAAATGATTCTGGTTAATTATTCCATGATAGAAGGGGGTACAGTGGATCACCAGTGAAGGTGAATAACTGCTTTTGCAGCATTATCAGAATGTTTTATGAGATACTTTTTGTAAGTGGTTATTGAGAAGTGAGAGAAGCCAAAACAAGGGATTGTCTGGAATGTCCGACTCCATGATTTCTCTGGATAGACTTATCGCCATTTTCCAATATGAGTTTAGAGCAATCCCTCCTGAAAACTCAGGAGAAAAATTGTGAATTCGGATACGAGTCATATACTAATGTGATAGGGTCTTAAACTGGGCCATAACTACTGATAAACTGAGGGAGCTGGCATGTGTGTCTAGAAATATCTTCTGCCATTCACTATCTGTGAGGGGCCGAGGTCAGTCCCTATTCCAGGCATTAACAATTTGTGGGACTGAATGGGACATATCGTCTAAGAGCATTTTGCACAAGTTGGCAATGGAATGCCTTGGAGCGGTGGGGGCCAAACACAGTAACTCAAAAAGCGTTTGGTCCCTTTCAAAATCTGCTATGTGTCCCGAAGAGGAGATAAAGGGGTAGATTAAATTAGCCCAGTGCAGCTTTGTGAGCCGCAAGCAAAAATCTGCGGAGAAATTACCGTAGTAACGATAATAATACGCGGCCCGCATTGTTCTAAAGAACAACGCGGCTAATTGAATCTACCCCATTGCTCGCGAAAAGACAAAGCGAATCTCTCTTATGTCAAAGAATGTGTACATACCTCCACGACCAACCAGCTGACCAACCCGGGTCACCCCAGCCCTAATCCAAGACACTAGCGAGGAGCACTGTAACCCGGGGTACGTCTAATATTATTTGTGACTGTAGTTCTTAAATTTACATCTCTTGTCTCCTACTAGATACTCTGACATAATTCTTGTTTGGGGAACATGATTGGTTAAATGTATATGTAGTTGTAGTTCTTGTATTGGGTATAGAACTTAAAGATCTGCATGACGGGTAAACTTTAGATGATTTTCTTTGCTATGTTTGACAAATCTTCCTGATTTCTTCTATTTCGTTTGTGCTTTTCCACTAAATAATTGCAACTTTGTCTTTGAACAGGACTGTCTCAATCTTAAGTTAATGGCGCAAATTATGAAGCACAGGCCCAAGTCAGCTCCAGTTATTACTAATGCGTATGTGCAGAACAAGAGAGAGGAGGAGTGTCTAGGCAACAAACTGGACAGTATACACTACCAGCATCAGGCTGACCTGATCAGGCTGAGGCAGACAGTGGGCCCCATTGTCAGATTAAGGAGAACTCTGCTCACCCAACGGGCCATTACACCACAGTCAACGCTGAAACATGTCATGGATGAAATCCACGCATATAAAAAAGATCAGCACTGCTCAGGCCTCAGCAAGAGCCATTTGCCAGCAAGCACAGAGCTCTATGTTAACAATGGTATTAGTTCAAAATGGCCGCCTTCTCCATTTTGTCAGAGTTTGACCAGCATCCCTCACAATGTATACAAACATGGGGAAAGCAAAACCTTTTCTTTAGTCACAGATGGAAGAACACTTCCTGTCATGGATGACACAAAAATGAAACCTACTCAAGCTGCCTTGAAACATCTAGAATTTCAGGATAGACGTGGAAGAAGCCCTAGAGCCACGTCACCTCTGCAGAGGAAATCGCACAGCAGCATGGATCTGATGACGTACAGGAAGCTCAGTGAGATTGCCTGTCTGGAAAACATCTCCGTCAGAGAAGTCCAGAGGCAGAAGCAACAAATCCAGATGGAAAAACATCAACTCAACAAGTCGCTGGACAGTGCCCTTCAGGAGAGAGTGCACAATTTCCTCAGGAAGATTGAAGAAGTGGACTGTAATAACTCTGATCGAGTTATGTATGTAGACAAGGACTAGCAACCAAAACTAATCTAAATGAGGAGCAGAAGCACAAAGTTGTTGGTCAGGCTTAAGAATGTAGAGCTGGCCGATGCAACTGGCTCCCCAGCTGTTGTAGAACTATAAGTAACAGTCGGTCACAGATGTCCTACCACACTCAATAACTGATCTGACACAACATTACAAGTATATTATGTACAGGATGTGCTGAGAGATAGACTGACATAGAATCTATGGAAGATATGGTTATTCTGACTTGGTATTGCTATCTGGCTTTCCATGCTGTCTTATTGTGTACTTTGTGCTAGTATGGGGAAAGGGCGAGGCTGTGTCCACAAAGAAGTGGGATCCAGACACCAAGCTATTTACAGTGGTTCCTTTGATGATCATTTTACAATCCTGCTATATTTTATCATTCTTTTGTACAAGTCATCAGTTTCCAATTCATTATATTCTAACAATAAATGACTCACTTTGTAGACTATGTAATTATTAATGTACAGCTGAACAGTGGCATACAAAACTGAGTCACAGAAATAGTATGGGTTCCTGCCCAAAACACCGAGTCCATATATATCTCTATCTTCATATTCTTGTACCACCATCATTACAATCTCGTCTATACCTTCTACCACCCTAACCACCTGATCTGTACCCTGTACCACAATCATTACCACCTAGTCTATACCTTATACCACCCTAACCACCTGATCTGTACCCTATACCACAATCATTACCACCTAGTCTATACCTTATACCACCCTAACCACCTGATCTGTACCCTGTACCACAATCATTACCACCTAGTCTATACCTTCTACCACCCTAACCACCTGATCTGTACCCTGTACCACAATCATTACCACCTAGTCTATACCTTATACCACCCTAACCACCTGATCTGTACCCTGTACTACCATCATTACCACCTAGTCTATACCTTATACCACCCTAACCACCTGATCTGTACCCTGTACTACCAACATTACCACCTAGTCTATACCTTATACCACCCTAACCACCTGATCTGTACCCTGTACCACAATCATTACCACCTAGTCTATACCTTATACACCCTAACCATCTGATCTGTACCCTGTACTACCATCATTACCACCTAGTCTATACCTTATACCACTCTAACCACCTGATCTGTACCCTGTACTACCATCATTACCACCTAGTCTATACCTTATACCACCCTAACCACCTGATCTGTACCCTGTACTACCATCATTACCACCTAGTCTATACCTTATACCACCCTAACCACCTGATCTGTACCCTGTACTACAATCATTACCACCTAGACTATACCTTATACCACCCTAACCACCTGATCTGTACCCTGTACTACCATCATTACCACCAAGTCTATACCTTATACCACCCTAACCACCTGATCTGTACCCTGTACCACAATCATTACCACCTAGTCTATACCTTATACCACCCTAACCACCTGATCTGTACCCTGTACTACCATCATTACCACCTAGTCTATACCTTATACCACCCTAACCACCTGATCTGTACCCTGTACTACCATCATTACCACCTAGTCTATACCTTATACCACCCTAACCACCTGATCTGTACCCTGTACTACCATCATTACCACCTAGTCTATACCTTATACCACCCTAACCACCTGATCTGTACCCTGTACTACCATCATTACCACCTAGTCTATACCTTATACCACTCTAACCACCTGATCTGTACCCTGTACTACAACCATTGCAACCTAGTCTATACCTTATACCACCCTAACCACCTGATCTGTACCCTGTACCACAATCATTACAACCTAGTCTATACCTTCTACCACCCTAACCACCTGATCTCTACCCTGTACCACAATCATTACAACTTAGTCTATACCTTATACCACCCTAACCACCTGATCTGTACCCTGTACTACCATCACCACCTGATCTATATCCTGTACTACCATCATCACCACCTGATCTATACCCTGCACCACCATCATCACAACCTGATCTATACCCTGCACCACCATCATCACCACCTGATCTATACCCTGTACCACCATCATCAAAACCTAATCTATCATCACTGCAACCGGATTGTCGTGAACATAGAGAACTTACAGTTATTTATAAGGGGTGGATCATAACTGCAGTGTAAATATGTTATATCAAATTAATCCATTGATAAGTTCAGTTACAAAAGTGTAAAATGTGAAGACAGAGAGTCTGATGTAAATGTATTTGATGGCTTTGCACATCCCAGTATAAGAAGATAACCATGTCACCTGTAGCAGCTTTAAAGGGCTCTTGCTGTGAGATATATCCTGACAAAGGCTAGTTTTTGGACTTTGTGGGGCCGGTCACAGCTGGACATCCTTGCAGTCCAAGGCAGCATTTTGAAGGCCTATACAGGTATATAGAAATATGAGCTTCAAGGGGAAAATGTCTTCATAGTTCATATTTTGGGAAATCCGGGTGTCACTCCATACTGAGGAGCAGAAATCACACCAGAGTTGTGAATGACAGGTACGAGTGGTATCTGGGAACAGCTAAAATCACATATCTTTGGAAAAGGTATGTCACATTGTAAAAATGTCATCATGTTTGCTATCAAAAGATGGATAGAGTCATAGGGAATTTATTAATGATAAAATTGGATCGATGTGACGCTCTACAGAAAAGTTAGATCACATAGTAGAATTGGCTAGTAAATCAGGCAACATACAAATGGTGATTAAAAAAAAAGTGTCACAGGCCACAACCCCTGGGGGTAGAAAGAGGTGTGGCAGTATTTTAAAAGGCTGAGACCAGGTATAGAAAATTGTCAGACTTTTTGGGAAATCAATTCACATTGATAAGCTGTCCATCTTCCAAGCCAATTTCCCTTGGCCAGAATGCAATTAATGTAAGTGCTAATCTGAATGTAACCCCTTTTAAACTGTTTGCTTGTGTATGTTTTATATCACTTGTTTATTAATTATTTTTCTTTATATCTGAATGCCCTGTACTTTTGTATATTAAATCTATAATTTAATATGTTGCGTCCTTGACACTCTAACAAATCCATTAGCCTGTTAAGAAGAAATAGCTCGACCAAGTTACCCCAGTGTGATTTGTTGATACATTTGACTAACAAGCTGTGAGTGCTTGCATTTACATTTGTGTAACAGTCTGCAGGTGGGAAGAGTTAACCCTGTGCTTGCTAGTCTGTGGATAGCTAGAAGCTTTGTGTACCAGTGTGGGACAGTATATTGGGGTCCTATTGCCTGTATTCAATAGGTGGTGGCAAACCTGAAGTGTCTGGGGCTGTGAGCGTTGTTTGGGGGCGATTCAGTAGGTCTATAACCTGTGAGATAGGTGTAGAGAGACTGCGGGCTGGAATCGTGTGTAACCTCATATAGCAAACACCCTAAAGTCACGGCAGCTGGGAGCGTGTTCGTGACACTAATCTATACCCTGCACCACCATCATCACAACCTGATCTATACCTTGCACCACCATCATCAAAACCTGATCCATACCTTGCACCACCATCAACAAAGCCTGATCTATACCCTGCACCACAATCATCGCAACCTGATCTATACCCTGCACCACCATCATCGCAACCTGATCTATACCCCGCACCACCATCATCACAACCTAATCTATACCCCGCACCATCATCGTAACCTGATTTATACCCTGCACCACCATCATCACAACCTGATCTATACCCTGCACCATCATAACCACCTGATCTATACCCTGCACCACCATCATCACAACCTGATCTATACCCTGCACCATCATCGCAACCTGATCTATACCCTGCACCACCATCATCACCACCTGATCTATACCCTGCACCATCATCACCACCTGATCTATACCCTGCACCATCATCACCACCTGATCTATACCCTGCACCACCATCATCACCACCTGATCTATACCCTGCACCATCATCACCACCTGATCTATACCCTGCACCACCATCATCACCACCTGATCTATACCCTGCACCACCATCATCGCAACCTGATCCATACCCTGTACCACCACCATCACCTGATCTATACTCTCTCTGCAGGACTGTAATATAATATGATGAAAGTGCACTGTGCAGAACTGTAAGATAATATGACGGACATACCTGCTGCAGAACTATAATATAATATAACTGGAGTTGCCTGTGCAGGACTGTAAGATAATATGACGATAGTGCACTGTGTAGGACTGTAAGATAATATGACGGACATACCTGCTGCAGAACTATAATATAATATAACTGGAGTTGTCTCTGCAGGACTGTAAGATAATATGATGAGAGTGTACTGTGTAGGACTGACATAATATGATTAGAGTGCACTTTGCAAGACTAAGATAATATGATTAGAGTGCACTGTGCAGGAGTGTAAGATAATAAGGCTAGAGTGCAGTATGCAGGAATGTAAGATAATGTGTTTGCCCACGGCTATCACAAAACACCTACTAATACAGCTTATTTTGCTCCTACTGTCAGGTATGTGTATGTGGAGTTACTGTACTTTATAATACTTCCGCTTTCAGCATTTCCACATCTCATTTGACTTGTCTCACCAAGTTTCCACTTTGAAACACTGAATTCCCCCTATATCACTGGTGATTAAAGTTGGTACAGAATAATTATCACTAGTAACTATCCATACAACTTCTAGAAGGCTTCAAAACAAATGACTCCTCCAGTTATAGTCACAATTGTTATATCATAAGTGCAATATCATAACAACCTGTGATTTATGCTGCAGCCATTGTTAGATCTGATGGCAGTGGGGGTATATTGTACATTACAGTGGTGCAAGTAAGGGTGAAGGGGCATTATCAGCAGAAATAGAGTAGAGTTCCCTTAAGAAATGGGAATGTTTGTTGGAAATAATACCCAAAATAAATGCAGTTATCCCTGGTGTCTAGGTAGGGGATGACCTGACAGACTGATGTCTGTGTAACACTGACAATCAATAAAGAACCAAACAATAAGCCTGCACCTGAGAAAAGCAGAGACGTTCTGAACACAGTTTTATTACATCAATTTCTGAAATGTTTTTGGCTCTGGCTGATACTGTACTATGATGTGACTCTACAGCTGCTGGGGAACTACAAGTCCCTGAATGCCCTGCTACAACAGCTGAAGAGCCACAAATCTCCTAACCCTGCTGTGAAACATATAATGCTGAATATAAATAAACAAATGAGAGGTTTTATGGTGCTTTGAGAGACCAGTGGTGGTTGTTGCCAGTGAGTGTCAAGACATTTATTTACAAGCGTGGGTACATGTACTGTAGCAGACTGTACATATCAGGCAGAAGCTGAGGTTTGCTCTCCTGCCTGATGCAGATCCATTACATTGTACTGTAGTAGACTGTACATATCAGGCAGAAGCTGGGGCTTGCTCTCCGGCACGATGCATATTCATTACATTGTACTGTAGCAGACTGTACATATCAGACGGAAGCTGAGGTTTGCTCTCTTGCATGATGCAGACCTATTACATAGTACTGTAGTAGACTGTACATATCAGGCAGAAGCTGGGGCTTGCTCTCCGGCACGATGCATATTCATTACATTGTACTGTAGCAGACTGTACATATCAGGCAGAAGGTGAGGTTTGCTCTCTTGCATGATGCAGATCCATTACATTGTACTGTAGCAGACTGTACATATCAGGCAGAAGCTGGGGCTTGCTCTCCGGCACGATGCATATTCATTACATTGTACTGTAGCAGACTGTACATATCAGGCAGAAGCTGGGGCTTGCTCTCCGGCACGATGCATATTCATTACATTGTACTGTAGTAGACTGTACTTGTCAGGCGGAAGCTGGGGCTTACTCTCTTGCATGATGCAGATCCATTACATTGTACTGTAGCCAGGGGGGCATGATAAATTTTAGCCCTGGGGAGGGGGGGTTATTAGGGCAAGACTCAACTCAGCAATCTATTAGGAACATTTTAATGAAGAATTCGTACAGGTGGCCCAGTGACCCAGCCCAAGGTAGCCCACTGTGGGACCAGCCCAGGGGGCATGTGCCCCCCAGCCGAGCCTGCCCCTGACTGTAGCAGACTGTCCATGTCAGGCGGAAGCTGGGGCTTGCGCCTTCTACATGGGCAGCATGGTGGCTCAGTGGTTAGCACTTCTGCCTCACAGCACTGGGGTCATGAGTTCGCTTCCCAACCATGGCCTTATCTGTGTGGAGTTTGTATGTTCTGCCCGTGTTTGCGTGGGTTTCCTCCCACATTCCAAATACATACTGGTAGGTTAATTGGCTGCTATCAAATTGACCCTAGTCTCTGTGTGTGTGTGTATTAGGGAATGTAGACTGTTAGCTCCAATGTGGCCAGGACTGATGTGAGTGAGTTCTCTCTACTGTGGAAATAGTGGCGCTATATAACTTGCTGATGATGATGATGCAGATCCATTACATTGTACTGTAGCAGACTGTACATGTCAGGCAGAAGCTGGGGCTTGCTCTCTGGCATTATGCATATCCATTACATTGTACTAAAGTGCAGTGATTCCTTCTATGATCTCACATTCTGTTCATAACCTCTGTCCATGGCGAGATGTCTGCAGGTCACAGTTCCTTCTCCCTGAAATAGCAGCCTAAACAGCAAATATCAGAAATATTATTATACAAATGTTCTTCCAGAAATATGAGAACAGAAAATGCTGCAGATATCTGTTTGATATCTGTAGAAACTTTTCCCAATATATCAAACAGCCATAGAGGGAGAGAAACAGACCGCATCAGGGTAGTTTGAGAGTCTATTCTTAATTCTAAGTCCTTGTATTAGGCAATATCAGACCTACACACTGCCCTTCGCTAGCTTGATGATGACACCGGTTATAGAAGTTCCCTATTTATAAAAGTGTAATGTATTACTAATGCCATAGTAACACAGAATATAAGTATGACAATTGTTGTCTGCTCAGACCACACAATATCTGCGGTAGAGAAGTGGCAATGAAAAAGTAAGATTTTAAACAATTAATAAATACGCAGGATCTTTTAATTCTTATCTTTGCGATAAGGATTGAAAGGGATCGTGTTAAAAATGCAGCGGTACATAAATGCCCCTATAACTTTTGGATGCAAAAAAAAACCCAACTTACTATACACAGCTACAAACACTGCAAAGCATTAAAGCATGGATAATACACAGGATATGTAACAAATAGGTCCCCAAAAAAGCAGTTTATCCACATAGATATATACATCAGACCTGAAAGAGGGATAAGAATGGTATTCCAGAATAATATTGTGTTACATAGAGAATATAGGCAGATAAGTGCTAAGAAATGAATTATGACCTATGACGTGCAATGTGAACAACCTACCTAGCTTCTCCGTAGCCTCTACGCACACACTGGGGTACATGCCGTCCCGGTACGTAGCCAGCAGGATGTTGGACTTTGTTTTTACCATTACGACTCCCTCGTTATCCTGGTTGGACAAAGAAAGATTAGACTGTGCCTGAACTGTAACATAGCTCTCTCCTATGACACAGCTAGGTTTCTGTATGTAATCATACGCTAAATTAACAATTTTAGCCACCAGAGGGCACTCTGGTATGTAATGTATGTATGTATGTAATAGCTGACATGTCCTGTACTCCAATGTATAAGTTCAGTTTTTAACATTGTTTTGCAGGGGCAAACGCAGGATTTGTAGAGGGGGGTTTCCACACCACGCCGCCAGTGGGTGTGACCAGCATGCATGGGGGCGTGGATATAATGTTAGACAGTACTTGGCTGCTCTCCAACTCTTCCTATCCCCATAATATATATAGGCAATGCTGCGTGTTCTACTGTTAGGTGCACGCAGCTCTCCCTTTTCGAGCAGAGCCGTATGAAGCAGGGGCAGGGTCCAGCCACCTCAATTATACAGTGCCCCAGGCTTGGAGCGGGTTTCCAGGTACTAGGAACCCCCCCCCCCCATCGGTTTGCCTATGTTTTGGATGCTAGAAACCCATTAAGGTGAGCTGACGGAGTTACACCGCCAGGACCCAATCGCAAGATAGGCCTGGCAGATCCTAAATCAGTGAGTTTGTGGATTAGAAGTCCCTTTATAACACAGGACATCTTTTGTTTCTTACCAATTAGCTTGGTGAAAATACTGGAGACAACCATCATAGGGTCACTGCAGACCTCCGCTGAGGTCACCTGACTGCATCATGCCACATGCAAACACTGATAACTCACACATTTAGCATAAATGGAGTCTTTATCAGCCCGGACGCATCTGTAATTCTTGTCATGAAAATGGAACCCTTCTTTCCTTATGGCTGGCGTGTTCTTGAAAGCACCAATGATCGCACGGATCTGTGGAGGCAGCAGCTGCAGAGTGAGAAACACATGGTTTAGTGCAGGCCTGGTCAACCTAGGGCTCTCCAACTGTTTGTGAAACTACAAGTCCCAGCATACCTTGCCAGCTATCAGTTGGCTATCTTCTGGCAAAGCATGCTGGGGTTTGTAGTTTCACACCTGGAGAGCCACAGGTTGTCTAGGCCTGGTTTAGTGCATTGACTCCAGATTACATTACTGAAGTGCCGATCTGAATTAAAGATGGGACAACAGGTACACATCACAAAAGACAGACAAGGTGACCTGGACACAAAGTAAGATAGATAAATGTGAATGTGATCCATGTATAAGTAAAAGCTATCTGAAAAACATATATTTTTTTTAAAAAAAGTTTAGACCCTAAAGAACTTTCATATCAAATAACGACTTATTTGGGATTAATTGTTGGTTAGATACACCCTTGTAATAGAAAGTATCTTACAACTCCTCTTTTTGTTTACAAAACATTTTTATGGAAACATTGTTGAAATTTGGGGGTTTGGGTATATGGGACCTGCTTCAGCCGCATCATTTTCCTGACATCACCGAGGAGAGTTTCAAAGATACAGCGGAAATAACTTTCTGCTGTGCTGGAAACCCAAGTGATATATGGAGAATGATGAGACTGGAGACAGGTCTTGTATACAAGTTCTCCCGCAGGTCAAAAAAAAAATATTCCCAAGAAACCATCTGTAAATATAAAAGGAAGAGAAGTCGTTAGATACACTCTCTTAGTGAATGTATCTAACCCATGATATGAGGTGACCTTAACACTATTAACGCTAACGCACCCTTACAACTATCCCAATCTCCACTCTGAACCACACTCGTTCCTCTTGTTTCAGCTGTGCCCTCTTCCACTTAGAATGTAAGTTCTCTAATGAGCAGGGTCCTCCATACCTTTTGTTTTCATGTCTGCGTTTATTTTGTCTACCTTGTATGTCCTTGTTTTATGTATGTCCTGTTTTCCCTACTGTGCGGCGCTGCGGAGCACTGTGGTGCCTTACAAATCTACGATAATAATAATAATAATAATGATAAATGGTAGAAAAGTCAAACTATACATTAAATGATACTGAAGTGTATATATTTGACTAAACCTATTCATCATACTGCCTGAAAGATGTTTAGTTTGTTGCAGGTAAGAAGTAGTTCTCTATTTTTTGTTTTAAATTGGTAGCAGAGGAGGTGATCTGCACATTGGCATAAACCTTCATAGATCGGAGTTATTCACCTCCAGAAAAGGCTTTGAACAAATTTAAAAAATTTAAAGTGGTTCACTTCATTCTGGAAAGGGGGCTTTTCAGGAGCCTACCCTCACCCAAGGTACACAGGTGGAGGTACCTCCTGTACTTATTTCTACCGGGGATAAAAGAGTCAGAAGAGCGATGTGACGACATAACTGAAATGACAGCTTATTATAGGATGAGCTGTCATATCACTCAGTGCGTTTTATGTCTGCTCTACTAGAGCTCCAGCAGCTTATCCAACACCGCTCACCAGAACAAACGGGTGTGGGTGACAGCTTAAAAGTACTTTCAAGATTAGCGATGTTGCTATCAATTTAAAGGGGCATGTTCACCCTCGGTATTAGTGCTCAGTTACCGACAGGCTGTAATATGTGTTTCAAACTCTGTCTCCATTCAATAAACACATTTTCCTTAAAACTAATAAAACTAAAAAAAGTTGTCACTGATTCCTGGTCTAGCCCTCTAATATGTAACATAGAAAAATAGAATTTGATGGCAGATAAGGACCACTTGGCCCATCTGCTCTGCACATTTTTAATGGTAACCTCAAACCCAATTTGATCCTTAGTTCTTTGTAAGGATATCCTTATGTCTATCCCAAGCATATTCGTTGTATCAGCCTCTACCATCTCTGATGGGAGGCTATTCCACTTATCCACTACCCTATCTGTGAAGTAATTTTTCCATAAATTTCCTCTGAACCTATTTCCCCCCAGTGTCAGTGCATGTCCTCGTGTTCTAATATTTATCATCCTGTGAAGAATGTTTATTTCCTGTAACTTTTTAAAACCCTTGATATATTTGAAAGTTCCTATCATGTCCCCCCTTTCCCTTCTCTGAACCAAACTATACATATTAAGATCTTTTAGTCTGTCTGGGTAAGTTTTGTGCTGTAGACCATGCACCATTTTAGTTGTCCTTTTTTGTACAGTCTTTAATGTATTTATATCCTTCTGGAGATACGGCCTCCAGAACTGAACACAGTATTCTAGATGAGGCCGCACCAATGACCTATACAGTGGCATTATTACGTCTTTCTTTCTGCTACTGATTCCTCTCTCTATGCAACCAAGCATCTGACATCCTCATTGCTTTGTTACATTGTTTACCTGCTGTAAAGAAACGGGCATGGTGTATGGAACCAGTGTTACAACCCCTTATCCTAATCCATACTCGGACTGCACTTTTTAGCCATGTTGTTATCAGGAAGTATCAGTGATGGAAATATAACATCTCCTTGGAAAAGTACTTCAGGGGTTAAATTCCACCTCCACAGGGAACACTCAGGAGTTGAGTGCATTAAGCTACCATTGTTATTTCTGTTTGCTCCCTATTGTCCACTAGTGACCTCTACAGGTAGCCAGGAGCCGGACCCAGCAGGGGTCACCTGAGGGAAGACACTTGGGGAGGTAGAGGAGGGGGCTGGATAGTGTGAGAAGTCCACTAATCAAGATCTTTTGCAACTCCCCTGGGCAGGCAGCTACCAAGGTGGGATTAGGAGGTGATAAAAGAGGCTACCCTGGGAGCTGGACATGCGTGTGACTGATTTTGGCCAAGAGGTGATGCTCTGCCAGAGATGTGCTGTGGAACATATCTCACTGGATTTATTTGAACTGATTTCCTCACTTGTTGGACCTGCTATTGTTCAGGGGCCGTGCTGTAATCTTGTTCTGCAGAATAAATCATCCTTCTATTTTCCCTTAATACCGTGTCTGAGTGATTTGGGAACCACGTATCTTCACATTTGGTGGCAGCAGTTGGATATGTACAGCACGGCCCCCTTAACAATAGCAGATCCCACAAGTGAGATATGTTCCACAGCACGTATCTGGCAGAGCATCACTATCTTCACACCTGCCTTTAAGTCACCTGACATAGTGACTCCTAGATCCCGTTCCTCCTCAGGAGGATTACAGTGCCATTAATACTATATTAAGCCTTTGGGTTTTTGAGATCAAAGTGCATGATTTTGCACTTTTTGGCATTAAACTGTAGATGCCACACTCTTGACCATTCCTCTAGCCTACATATATCATCAATCATTTGTTTACCTCTCCTGGTGTGTCTATCCTGTTGCATATGTTTCTGTCATCTACAAAAAGGCATACTTTCCCTACAATACCATTAGTAATGTCACCAATAAAGATATTAAAAAACACTGGTCCAAGTACAGATCCTTGGGGTAGTCCCCTGGTAGTCTTTCTCTCCTGTGAATACACTCCATTTATTATAACTCTCTGTCCTGCAAGCAAGATCTTATCCATTCAGCCACCTTAGAATCTAGTCCCAAGCCTTCAAGTTTATTTAATAGTCTGCGATGTGGAACAGTGTCAAAAGCCTTACTAGAATCCAAATAAACTACATCTACGCCCCCCCCCCCCACTTGATCTATTACTTTAGTCACCCAGTCAAAATAGTTAATAAGATATGTTTGACATGATCTTACCCAGTAAATCCATGCTGTGTGGGATCCTGTAAGTTGCTGGATTTGAGATATTCTATAACTCTTTCTTTTAAGAGTGTTTCCATCAATTTCCCTACTACTGATGTAATGCTCACTGGGCTGTAGTTGCCTCTTCCTTGCTTCCACTTCTGTGCAATGCAACTACATTCGCTCTTTTCCAGTCTTCTGGAATTACTCCTGTAGCTAGTGACTGATTGAATACTTCTGTTAATGGTGTTACCAGCACCCCTTTAAGCTCTTTTAGTATCCTTGGATGTTTCCCATCTGGCCCCATTTATCCACTTTCAGTTTTGAGAGTTGTGCTAGGACCTTCTCCTCTGTAAATGTACTTGTATCTACCTCATTTTTATGAGTATACTGCAACTTAACTGTGGCCCCTTCCCCGTTCTTTCTGTAGTGAGCACTGAGGAAAAATAATTATTAAGATGTTCTGCTAATCATTATTCCTCCTATTGTTTTTCTCCTTTCACTTATATACCTAAAAAAAAAAGTTTTGCCCACTTTACCTTCAGACTGGGCCATATTCTCTTCAGCTTGTGCCTTTGCACATCTGTTTACCCTCTTAGCCTCCTTCTATATAACAAGATAGATCTCTTTCGAACAAGATACGCCTCTCAACATTGTCCCGGTGCAAATGAGTCCAGTATGCACAGAATGGGGGACAGGACGCTTCCCTTTGGGTACCGAATGTCATTGGTTCCTAGTAATTTGATCGGCTACAATCCCATGAACATTAGTTCAGTCCCCAAAATGTCTCCTGTCACTGTGCAGAGGTGACAGACGTGATTTAAAGAAGCTCCTCTTCACCTCTCTATAGCCAGGACCTGACCATTAAAATTCCCAATCATGCAGGCCCTGTTTATTGAATGCTGCTTATTAAAGGGGTTGAGCTACCACTAGACAATTGCTTTATTTTATGCCAATTGCCAAGAATCATTAAAGCCAGGGGCAACACATGATTGGATGTGAGGATCACATGGTCACCTTAGATCCAAATCACATTTATTTGGCCAGTAAAAGCCGGCGGCTTCCGTGTCTCCAGGCCGAAGGCAGTAAGTTATGCGATTGCCTGGGATAGTCCAACCCCATCAAGTGAAGTCTAGCCATAGCACCCCTGCCAATCCTGTAGGCATGTACAAAGATATTGAGAAGAGGTAGATTTTGATAGTGGAAATGAAGTGCTAATATCGTCAGTTTTATTATCAGTAAGTGACCAGCTCCCTTTATAAAGATCCTGTATGAACACAGAGGCGTCTTACCTGAAATCTTGGGGGTGAAGTAATTGCGATTCCTTCTCTGATCTTGATAAGTGCTGCACTGTCCACATGCTGAGTGTTTATCAGGGAGTCATACAATAAGTTCTGTATCTGGTTCATCGCTGGTTACGCCTGCTGAGAAGTAGGTTAAAATCCATTGGTAGCGGTCAGGGCCGTCATCAGGGGGTATGACCAGGACTGCTGTGAGGGGCCCGGACAGATTAAGGGGCCCGGATAGACCTCTCCGTCTGTCCGGGCTCCCTGGACTGTCCGGGCCTCTCAGTCTGACTGACCGTGCTGCCCCTTCTTCTCCGCGATGCTGCAGCTCCGCCTCCCAGGCTCTGATAGGCTGGGAGCGCTGCGTGGTGATGTCATCACTGAGCGCTGCGCTCCCAGTGTATCAGTGACCGGGAGCTGCAGCATTGCGGAGAAGAAGGTAAGTTAATTAGGTATTCATTTTATAAGAGAGGGGCAGCTAGAAGAGGGGACATTTACTGTGCCTGGGGGGAGGGGTACATTAACTGTGACTGGGGGGGTGGGTACATTAACTGTGCCTGGGGGGGGAGGGGTACATTAACTGTGCCTGGGGGTGGGAGAGGGGAACATTAACTGTGCCTGGGGGTGGGAGAGGGGAACATTAACTGTGATTTGTGGGGGGAGGGGTGACATTAACTGTGGAGGGGGAGAGGGGGACATTAACTGTGGAGGGGCAGAGAGGGGGACATTCACTGTGAATGCGGGGGAGATGGGAACATTTACTGTGATGAGGGATAGGAGGCGCATGTATGGCGAAGAGGGAGGAGGGCACATGTATTGGGAGGGGGGCCCTGGCAGATTAATTAGTACTGGGCCCCACAGTTTCTGATGGCAGCCCTGGTAGCGGTTAGTACTGAGCCTGAATAAAGACGCTATAGCGGTTTAGCAGTAGAGTTAGAGCCAATGTTTTTGCCAGAATCAATATTCACCCTGTTGTTTTAATGAAAGGAATAAATCTATGTATATTTGCAGCTATAATGAGATTGCACCAGAATACCACTAGAACTTGGGGGCCCCATAGCACATTTCTGAAGGGGCTCTGTCTTGGGAGAGACAGCCTGCTCTCTCTTACCATGCAGGCAGCCTCATCTTCCTTCTCCTCTGCTATGCGCCATTCCGCACTTACTGCTCAGCGGAAAGGAATATCAGAATCACCCTACCCTCTGAGCAGTACCTTGGGGGACCAGACCCATTCATTGCCCCATCTGAACCATAATGTGGGCAAAGAAAAGTGGCTGTGAAGACCAATAGCTTCCTATTGATTTTTGGGTGATGGGGTTTGGTCGTGACCCTTATGTTCCTCCGCCTTAGTTGTTGGAGCCTCTCTCCTTCTGGTGAGAGCTGAAGATTTGGTTCCCCAAGGAAAGGTCTGGCCAACCTAGAAGAGAAAGGGGCTCATCCCAGCTTTGAGGCAGAGGTGGATCTGAAGACCTGTGTCCCCTAAGGGGGCTTATGGCGCTGAGAGGTCAAGGTTGTCAACGTACCTCCCCTAGCTTCGGTAAAGACCCTAACCCGCCAGGGAGCTTTATGGCTCAGAGCGTTGGGAAGAAATGGGGACTTTCTCCTTTTGCATAGTCTCAGACTGCAGAGGAGGATTTGGAACCATGTACCTCGGACTTTAATAAGACAAAAAAGAAGCTACCCATTGGTCTATGCGGTCAGACCCACCCCAGACTAGGCGCTCGGCTGTGTCTTTGCTGCGTGCTCTGCCTAGGTGGATTTTCATGCTCCCCCCCCTAAACAATGGCTTCATCCACTGTGTCTAGGCATCAGGAACACTTCACTTCTTTGAACATCAGTGTACTAAATGGAAACATTTAGTTCTGGACATAGTTTATGAATGAAACAGCGATACAGAGAATGGTGGAATGGAATATTAGGTAATCTGTTAACAAAATAGTATTAATCTGTAGATATGATTATTACACAACTCAATCATGAATAATTTGGTTAGACTAAAGTAGACAGTTCACATATTTATTAAAATATGTGAACTGATTGTAATTGGTCTTTTAATTATATTGCTAAATAATAAAGGTATTGCACAGCACTGGATATTGACAGTAAGTAACAATTAAATGTGAATCTCACCTCTCCCTGCTCTGCTCCTATCCAGCAGTAATACAGTGTGACACTTGCATTCATGCAGCACTAGGGAAGGCGGGGCTATTGGATACAGGAAACCCCATTTGCTATCAAAGCATTCCATAACCCCGCCTATATTAATTTTCCCGTCACTGATTGGTTGTTACCAATGCCAGTCAGTCGGTTAGCTGCGGGATATTAGAAACACTAACAACGTGTTGCTGTGGTAACCGCACATCGCCTCATATACTGTGGCGGAGGGATACCGGGATAGGGGAAATAGTTATATACTTCTATAAATATCTATATATTTATATTTACAGTAATGTATTTATTGTACTGAAATGTCCAGGGTTACTGTCAGGTAACAAAATAATAATAGTTAAAAAAGGAACTTATATCAAACGTATAACAACTAAATGATCAGATGCAGCATTAGGTGGTGGGCTGGTTGTTGAGGACAATCCATATTCAAAAGTGCGTAATAAAGTTTAAGTGAAAATAAATTTGCCACAAATGTGTAAATTACCAGAAGAGTTAGGACGTAAGTGTAGTGCCGGGTATGTAGCTGCTGTGTCAGTGATGTTACATGTACTGCACCAGTGCAGGGAAAGGGTTAATTGATGGACAGGCCGCGGAAGAGTACACAGAGGACGGTCAGATTACTGGGGTAATAGTCCCTGTGCTGAGGCAGCCGACAGGTCTCAGTCTGAGTGATATCTGGTAGGTGCTTGTAATGCTTGAGAATTAGTATACATTTATACCACGTACTTTGCAGAGTGACCAGCGGTTTCTTTTGCAGGGATCTGTCTGCATTCATACTCAGTACTGTGCGATCAGCTGGGATCCTGTCTACTGTCATACACCCAGTGTGAGATCAACTGGGATCCTGGATACTGTCTACATTTGTATACCCACTGTGAGATCAGCTGGGATCCTGTCTGTACAATCATATACCCAGATCATCTGGGATCCTGTCTACATTTGTATACCCAGTGTGAGATCACCTGGGATCCTGTCTACATTTATATACCCAGTGTGAGATCACCTAGGATCCTGTCTCCCCAGTGTGAGACCAGCTGGGATCCTGTATACATTCATACACCCAGTGTGAGACCAGCTGGGGACTTGTCTACATTCATATACCCAGTGTGAGACCAGCTGGGGACTTGTCTACATTCGTATACCCAGTGTGAGACCAGCTGGGGACTTGTCTACATTTGTATACCCAGTGTGAGACCAGCTGGGGACTTGTCTACATTCATACACCCAGTGTGAGACCAGCTGGGGACTTGTCTACATTTGTATACCCAGCGTGAGACCAGCTGGGGACTTGTCTACATTTGTATACCCAGCGTGAGACCAGCTGGGGACTTGTCTACATTCGTATACCCAGTGTGAGACCAGCTGGGGACTTGTCTACATTTGTATACCCAGTGTGAGACCAGCTGGGGACTTGTCTACATTCATACACCCAGTGTGAGACCAGCTGGGGACTTGTCTACATTTGTATACCCAGTGTGAGACCAGCTGGGGACTTGTCTACATTTGTATACCCAGCGTGAGACCAGCTGGGGACTTGTCTACATTCGTATACCCAGCGTGAGACCAGCTGGGGACTTGTCTACATTCGTATACCCAGCGTGAGACCAGCTGGGGACTTGTCTACATTCATACACCCAGTGTGAGACCAGCTGGGGACTTGTCTACATTCGTATACCCAGTGTGAGACCAGCTGGGGACTTGTCTACATTCGTATACCCAGTGTGAGACCAGCTGGGGACTTGTCTACATTCATATACCCAGCGTGAGACCAGCTGGGGACTTGTCTACATTCGTATACCCAGTGTGAGACCAGCTGGGGACTTGTCTACATTCATATACCCAGTGTGAGACCAGCTGGGGACTTGTCTACATTCATATACCCAGTGTGAGACCAGCTGGGGACTTGTCTACATTCATATACCCTGCGTGAGACCAGCTGGGGACTTGTCTACATTCATACACCCACTGTGAGACCAGCTGAGGACTTGTCTACATTCATACACCCACTGTGAGACCAGCTGGGGTTACCTGTTCACATTCGAGTCCAGGATTAAATTAGCCGTTACTACCAACTGCCCTGTGGAGCTGGGCTTGTACATCTATGGGTGAGCTGCTTTATAATCTGCAATTGGTGATCACCATGACACAGGTTAAACACAGATATGTAGAGAGGGTGCTGCTTGTCATGTATGACGTGTGAGTTGAGATGGATTTTAAAGGATGACTGAAATAGTTAAAAATAAGCTACCATATATATATAATGCTATTAATGTCATTCACAAGCCTATATGTAAACACCATTGTCTTTATAGAACTTTAGATATCTGACATTGTATTTCTATTTCCCATGTATCGGAGTACTGTCCTTCAATAGCCCTAAAGACAGGATGTCTGCTGTGCTGTGGAGAAATCTTTCCCCATGTTCACAACTCAATGTCAAATATCTTCAGTTCTGATAAACTCTTGAAACTTTTACATAGACATTTGTGAATATTATTAGTATACTTTTATTTGAAGCATTGGCTACTTTTAGTTTTAGTGTTTATGTTACATAAAAGTGTTGTCCACTTTTGAATAACTCTCTCAGTTTTTCCATGTAGCAAGTGGCTTATGCCGGGAGTCCCTGTATCCTGCTACAGCTCACAGCAAAGGAGGACTGAATCCAGGACTCCTCTAATTATTATTATGACAGAGGGCTGGACATACTCCACTCTTGTGTGTTGTGATCTAAAGGGTGATATGGCATCTGGCAGCAACAAATTACAGGCAATGGGGTGTCCCACCTATTTGCTACATGGAGGAGAGCAGGTAACAATGATGTTCTGCTTTAGTGTAATAGGTCAGTTGGGGTTCCTGGGGAATTTTGAGTTAATTAGACTTTTAAACAATACAACATAACTTTCACTTGGTCCCAGTACATGTTCTAGTTGATGCACTCTTGATGCTCTTGATTCTGCTCTCTTCTATCCACCCTGGCCTCCCTCTACAACCACACCCTCATCACCGCTCTTGACTCTGCTGCCCCTTCTCTTCTATTCACCTTTGCTGCTCTACACCCCAACTTTGTAACTCCAAATGTACCCGGTTCTTTAAAAAATGCACACGTACCGCCTAAAGCCACTGGAGGAAATCTCGTTCCTTGGAAGACTTCCTTCATTTCAAGTTCATCCTCTCATTCTATAGTTCCGCCCTCTACCTCGATAAACAACCATTCTTCAAGTCTCTCATCTCTTCACAGTCCTCTTTTCCACTTCTGAACACACTCCTTTGCCCCTCTTCCTCCACTTCCATCCTCTCTTACTGCCACTGACTTTGCTACCTTTTTCACTTTCAAAATTGAGGTGCAAAATCTCCTCCTCCCATCACTCTTTTGTCAACGTTACCATTCCACCCTCCTATCCCTCCAGCCACCACCACTCCTTCCATCCCACTACGAGTGACAAAATCCATTCACTTATATTGCCCTCTCCACCCTCAGTCTGCTCCCACTTTGCTCACCTCTTCAATCTGTCCCTCTCAACTGGAATCTTCCCCGCAGCCTTTACAGATGCTCTTGTTTCACCCATTCGTAAAAAAAAAAATCTTGACCCCACCTCACTCTCTAATTACCACCCCATTTCTCTTCTTCCTTTTGGCTCCTAAATACTTGAGCGGCTTGTCTACAAACGTCTCAGCAGCTACCTCTCTGATAACTCCATCCTTCATCTTCTCCAATCTGGCTTCCGCCCCCTCCACTCCACAGAAACTACCTTGATCAAAGTCATCAATTATCTTCTCTCAGCCAAATCCAGGGGTCATGTCTCCCTGCTTATCCTCTTGGACCTCTCTGTGGCCCTTGATACCATGGATCACCCTCTCCTACTCCACACCCTTCAAAGCACTGGTCTTTCTGACACCATGCTTTCATGGTTCACCTCCTAGCTCACCAATCGCTCCTTTTCTGTTTATACCTGTTGATTTCTCCTCCCCCCATCAATCCTTCCTGTTGGAGTCCCACATTGTTCTGTCTTTGACCCTCAGTTTTTTTCTCTGTACACCTCCTCCCTGGGTAAACTCATCAGTTCCTTCGGGGCTCCAGTACCGCCACTATGTAGATGACACTCAACTCTACCTCTCATCTCCTGATCTCTCCCCTTCCCTCCCCTCTCGGGTGTCCAGTTGTCTCTCCGCCATCTCCTCTAGGATGTTCTTACACTTTCTCAAACTTAACATGGCTAAATCTGAACTCATGGTCTTCCCTCCATCAAGAGTCTCCTTCCTTCCCGTCCTCTCTATCACTGTTGACAACACCATTCCCTCTGTTCCCCAACTCCGCTGCCTGGGTGTCATTCTTGACTCCTCCCTCTTCTTTGCCCCTCACATTCAGTCTCTTGCCCAATCCTGTTACTTCCACCTCTTCCTCCCCTCTCTGCTAAACCTTACTCTGACTTTCCTTCCTCTACAGAATCCTCTTCAATCTCCTCACCCTCATGTACAAGGCAGCCTCCAACTCCAATGCTCCCTACATCTCCAATCTCATCCCTATACATACCGCCCCCCCTGTACTCTCTGGTCGACCAATGACCGATTCCTTTCCTCTCACTCCTTTAGCCAGGATTTCTCCTGTGCTGCTCCCCACCACTGGAACCATCTCCCTTGTTCTATCAGACTATCCTGTAGCCTGTATATTTTTAAACAGTCCTCCACTGTCACCATGTAGTATACCTCATCTTCTTTCATCCTCCGTCTCTCCCACTCTAGCTTCTTGTCCTCAGATCCCCTTACATTGGCTGACGCCCAAATGTCCACTGTTTGTCTTCCCCTTTCCCTTTAGATTGTAAACTCTAGTGAGCAGGGCCCTCTTCCCTCCTGTTCTCATTACCTATAACGTTTGCTCACCAGCTACACTGCAAACCTCCTCCTTGGGCTCTCTGCCCATTGACTCCACTCCTCTATGTAGCACACAAATATCAACTTTAAATTTCAGTGTACAAATAAGCTATCAAGTATTTGTGTGCTACATGAAAAAACAGTCATTATTTAACTTATGTGCAAAACAGAAAACTAATTTGCACCCCTTGCATTGTAACATGGTTTTGTCCAGGAGACTGAAATAAGAAGTTTCTCAAGTTAAGATCCTTAATGAATCAGGCCCACAGTTCTCTTAAGCTGGGTACACACTAATGTTACTATTGTGCAAATCACACGATAAATGACCCTTTGGTCATCGCACCAAAACATATTGTGTCTGTTGATTTGTTTTTTTCATTACATAAATCACATCTGCAGTAACTTCCTATACTGTGTACCCAGCCATATTCTGGGGCATGCATATTCTATTATTTTGAGGTGCTCACCCCTTCTTATGATTAGGCTTTCACTTGACCCGTGGATTGATTTGGCAGGGAAAGTAATACGTTTAACATTGGCTTTCTAGTTCTTGCTCTCCCCATGAACATACTCTGAATGGCTGGCTGTAATGTCTAAACTTTTTTTTTTAACTTTTTATGAAAAAAATGCAGAAGCTATAAACATCTAACACTGGTCAAAATCTGATCATCGCTCTCATATTTCAAACAATAGGGAAAGTGTCACCCAATTGTGAGATGATGTCTGGGTGCAGGAGAGTGATGAAGGAGGGGGTGATCACCACGCAGACTGCACAGTTGCCCAAGGATCTACTGCCTGGTCCAGAGCGCACTAAGGTGGGTCTCATGTTTAGCTGAAATACATCCCAGCATCTGTCCATGTCTTATTACTTTTCTTGTTGTATATCATGGTAAAGGAAATAGTAGCTCTGATTCTTAAAGATAAATGTTGGTGAGATCCACTAAAGTTCGATGCAAGGTTTGGCGCTGTGTGTTTTGTATCAGTTTGGCGGTACACCCCTGTGATTTGAGGAGATTAGTTTTAAAGCTCTGTAGTGGGAACAGTTCCGCAAGTTCTATTCCACACAGAAAAAATAAACGGTTATCTGTGAAACCACATCTCAGCCCTCAGTCCCGCAAATGTTCACACACAGCGCCTGCAAGGAGACACTTCCCCAAAGTGGAGAGTGAGTGCGCACTTACGTATGCGCAATGTGCACATATAGTACAAGGCGAAATGTGCTGCGCGCCCGTATATTTTGTATTTAGCAAATGAACTTTGAGAGTTCATGAATTGTTTATAAGTGCTATTTGTGTGTTACTTTATTAATATTCAATTGCAATATACGTGGACATAGTGACCACTCTTCCCAATAGGTAATGGCTCTAGTGGGTGCAACACTGTATAGATGACTGCAGTTGTAGTGTCTTCTGTCTTTGTGTATCTACATATGTTTCCCCCCTGCACTACATTATTATAAGGAAGTGATGTGAACTGGATTTCAGAGTGTTTTGCTGGTGGCTTTGGCATAAACTTGCAGAACTGACGGTAGAGGTCTTCATCTGTAGCGGCCGCCTTTCCCGTAGAGCTAGACGCACTCACAGGTACTTGGATGCCCCCAGGACTTAACTCTAAGGTAGTGCAAGTTTATGAGCAACACTACAGCGGACAGGTAGGAGGAGCTAACCAGGATGTTAGCGATTAATTAGTAGAAAGGCCAGGATCAGGGGTCCGTAGAAGACAGAATAGTCAGGGACAGGCAATAAGGTCAGGACTGGTAGCAAACAAGGATATCCAGGAAACAGGTCCAGATGTCAGGACAATCTGCAGAGAAGCAGCGTCCGAATACAAGGTCAATCCAAATAGCAACAGAGTGCACAGGAACACAAAGCAGGTCAGCATCCAGGGGTCCAGAAGCTATACCCGGCAGGGAGGCTAAGCCCTCGCTGTCTTATATACAGATGTTACCCAATCAGGGGCCAGGAATGCATAATTAATATGCGACCATGGGATACCTAATTCATTAGGTCAGCCCTCCTCCTATTGCCTGAGGAGGCTGAGCAAACAGTGGGGCCATCTAAGCAGGGGCCTGGCTGCTTATTTGCCGTGGGCGGCGCATAAACTGAGAGCGTCCCGGCTGTTGCCTAGGTGACGGCCTGGGACGAAAAAGCGTAAGTGACGTCCCGGCTGTAATAGTAACAGCCGGGACGCAGGAGAAGCGAGTCGCGGCTCGTGACACAGAACCTGTTGTTTCTATAGGGAGAGACACGGTCCAATAATTAGCCTACTACAGGAAAATGCTTCAGTGTCCTAAGTGGTTATCCGTATGAATTATATAATGACCGAATGTTAATCACTTAAGACCAAGGTATCACAACTTCTTATATTCTGTGCACAAAAGGCAAAAGACAGCTCTTAATAGGGCAGGTTTATCTAATTGCAATAATGCCCTCAAAATTCAATAAAACATATATTAAAAATTAGGTCTGTCAATCCTCAAAATAAGTATCAAACATATTGTAATATCGCATATATAAAGAACACCTAAAAACAAATCTAATTACAATACAAAAGCTGTAAACTCTGTATCCTGACTTTAGGATTAATAAATTGGTGCATGTCGAATGCTGACAAAAACTAGAAATCCATAAGGAAGGCAAGAATATGATGGAAGTTCCTGCATGGTGACCGCATGGTGAATATGGAGTAACTCCCTGCAGATACCTCAAATTAAAATATGGGTAGTCTAAGGTAATAGAAGACATGGCAAAATATTTCCATGACGTCATGTGTCTTCATAAATTGTGTTCACATTAGCTGCAGATCTCCATAAGGGCCCATGCAAATCTTAAGCCAATGGAGAATCCCTGCACCAAACAGTTTCTTACGCGTTTCGCCGTTAGGACTATGACTTCTTCAGAGGGGTGAACTGCAGTGAAGCATTCTGATATATATATATATATATATATATATATATATATATATATATATATATATATATATATATATATATATATATTAGTGTATATAATGTGTATATTTCAATTATCAGCAAAGTGCCACAGTAGCATCAAGCAGTGTGTTACCGTGTGTTGCTTTGGTAAAGCGTGAAGTTCTCATTACGGTAATTGATGGTCATTCTCGCAATAACCATAGCCAAAACGTTACTATGGAACCTTGCGGCTAAATGAATTTCACCTGTAGTCTCTATTATTAATATTTAAAATAAGAGAAATCTCATCTGTAGGTTACACACCTCCTACCCATATGCCATATTTCACTCTCTTAGCAGATTTAATAGTAGGAATAACTAATATAACATAGCATAAAACCAACAGACATCAGCTAGCATCATACATATTATGAACAGCTCACTATCGGAATTTATTTCACCTTTTAAGTGTATGAGCAGGAAGTCATTCAATCAATATAACACGTAATAAATAGATCATAAATAGAGGTGAACAAATTACACGTGTGTCAAAACATTTACCTATTAATAGTGTGTATCAGTTCATGAGATGGTTTTAAATAAAAATAAAAGCCTATGAGGACCTATAAGGTGAATGATATGCGCATTAGTTAAAATATCCTAATGTATTTTCATGAATACACCGCAAATACATATGGATATAAAGAATAGTAATATATCCACTGTAGAGGGTTGATAAATAGCTCCCACAGAAAGGTCTTTATCCAAACACAGAACATAAATACAGATAATAGTTTCATGTTTACTTTCACATAACACAAATAAAGAAACATTTGTCGGTTACTGTTCCTCAGTTGTGATATATATGGACACAATGATTACAATAAGGTTCACGCTAATATTAAGATTTGTTTTCCCCTACAGTACGTGACAGAAGACTGCAGTAGGAAGTTGTACATAAGTTTTGTCTCTCTTCAAGTCTAGACATGTTCTCAGGAGAGCCGCACTGATCCAGTCTCTAATCCCCCACTGTGTGCTCGTTAACACCCATCCATTGTTCAAGTGCATTAAATTAGGGTGAATTTTCATATTTTTAATGCAGTATGCTGTATTTATCATAAATTTATGTGTGATTCCAGAACAATAGATTCATAAAAGGGCACTTTAAAAATACATCATTAACACATGTGACTCACGCGTTTCACCAATTTACCCAGTGCACATGTGTGAATTAACACTGAAGATAGACATTAAAGTCATGCGTGCTGAGGTTTGTTATCACGCCCCCAAATAGACAGAAACAGAGTTAAAATAATCAGTGACTTTTTTTTACCATTTTATACTGATCCGATAATTATCCGATCGCAGGTTCACCTATGGAAAACTTACTATAATTTTTCCTTCCTCTAGATAGTCAAGTTTGATTGTTATCTTTAAGATACACAATAGCAATTGCAAAGGTGTTTTATATCTATGATGGACAGCGAATAATGCTCCTAGTTGATTATGTGGAAGTATAAATTGTGCATCTTAATTGTCTTAAAATGGTTTTACACCTTCAGATGGCTTGTAATTTACTGTAACCCCCTCCCCCCAATGAATGAATAATATAGTTGGTCACATGATGTAAAAATGAAACAAACCAGAAACCAGCATCCATTTATAGCAGAGTTATCGCCTGTCATAATCATGGGCAACGGGCATGAAAAAATCCTCCCTGTTCATGTAAATAAGCCCTGAAGTAAGCTAAATTATATATATATATAATAAAAGTGGTAGGATGGCAGGTGTAATAAATACATTGGTTATCCAAAAGATGGAAAAACCCCTTTATAATTGTCCAGCATCCGTGAGTTGACCTTAGGACAGAATGGGTCTGATTCAATGAGGAAAGAAAAGCAAAAAAAAGGAGTAACTTTGCACCTGGGCAAAACCATGTTGCATTCGAGGGGCATTCCCTTGGAACCTATCATAAATGGGACACCGTAGTTGACATTAGAAATTTTCTAGTGCGGAGGGTTCAATAACTACTTAAGCTGGGTACAGGCTACAGAAATTTGTAACAAAGCGATTTTACACGCGATCGATGGTCCGATCGCTCGGTCCATGGACTGCATACACATTGGCCTTGTTTAGGACGATAAAGGGAAGAGCGGACGTCCCTTTAGCGACTTTTTACAGCCATGTTGTCGTGAGCAATGATTGTAATTTCGTACTCACTGTTGTGGATCGGTCGGAAGTTTATACACACTACACAGCGGAAACGAGATTGGAATGAAAATATTAAACGGTATGACCAACCATATGAGGCAACAATCGTCCATTTGGGCAGACTTTCGACCATCGTGTCACTGCACACACTGACCAGACTTTTGAACGAGCGGTCGTATGTCGGCTGTTTTGAGACGATTATTGGACGAAAACAGTGTAGTGTGTACCCAGCTTTAGTCCAGGAGAAAACGTACTAATTTTTTTTGCCTTACTTTCCTTAATGAACCAGGCCCAGTGTGTTTACATTCTCTGGGGTATCGCGTGTGTCTCAGGACAATTTATTTTTATTGCTGTTTTGAGGGGTAATTTCAGGGCTGTCACGGGGTTAGTTATTGAGGTAAGTTATACTATTGTAAGCTATAGACCTAATTTGTTGAGGAATTTAAAGTACCTTCGTCAAACCTGTAAAAGAATTTTCAGTGTATCATAAGGTGTCTTTCAAATCAAAGACAATAATAGTAATACAATGTTCTACATAACAGTAATAATATCTCTTCAGTCTGTGTACAAGTTGCTTGAATACTGTCATCTCCTTCCTCACAGTTCAGAGCAATCGGCCCATGTTTTGGCTCCGCCATGGCCCCTCGTCATGGTAGCCGTCTATTGTCTGTCAGTTCCTCCTAAGTACCCATTAACGTGTGTACAGTCAGTCTAGGGAATCTTTGATACGTGGAGAAGTGTACTAAGCAACTGTCAAATTGTTTTTCTGTCTTTTTATAATTTGTTTTAATATATTAAATTTGTTACTTCTATATCACACTGTTTATTTTCAGTTTTATTTATGTGGTGAAACTGCCCCTTGACTGTGTCTGAAGTAGCCGGGTTGGTACACGTTCCATACATTGAATACTCCTACCGTAACCCTTTGATTGACTAATGCAGTTTTCACACATGAATGACCAGTGAAGTGAACCCTATTGTGTTAGGCAGAGACAGTGTAAAATAGTATTTATTATGGACTAGTGAGCTGGTGGCATTATTATCATGTCACAGGCATGTCCTGGGACACCTTGTACATGGTACTAACCTGTACTGATCTCATACACCACAGTCCCCATCATAATATATCTACTAAATTTACAAAAAATATTAAATCCCAGATAAAAAGAACAGATAGAGAGAACTGAAATAAATGTACAGAATAAGGAGAGATGTGATGTGCACTTGGTTAGAATTGAAAAACAAGGGATATATCTAGAGACAAATCTTTACAGCCAGGGACTTTACCTGGAAATTAGAGACATTTGGTCAGAATGGATGGAGGAAAAACATCTTGCATACAGAAAATGGTCCTTCTGACCATTCCGATCTCCAAATCAAAGGATTCACTAATAGAACACTGTGCTCCAACACTTTCACATCTAAGGTAAGTCACAGTAACATCATTACTGGAACACACAGATACAGACACCCACACTTTAATAACACTGCTGAAAAATTATTTGCCTAATTGAAATAATTGCACTGGATAATACAACTTACCTCCCAATACTTCTGTCTGAAATCTTCTGTTGAAACCCCAAACACTCAGTTGTTGCCATTTGACAAATATGTTGTAATTAACTGACCTTCTTTAGGAACATCTGTAATTATGGAAACAATTTGTTCACATGATAACATAGGTTAATTACTTGCAAACTATCAGTCAAATAGCAGCAACAGTGTGTTACTAAACTTTAACGGATAATTTCAGGCAGAAGTACTTTTTGAAGTATTGTGAGTTGTTCCAGTAAGTTACAATACCCTGCGCAATGATTTTTAATTAGGCAAACGCATTTTTCATTGTAGTTTCCCTTTAAAAACAAAGGTAGGATAGTCTTTTCCAGCTGCGTTCCTGTCTTTTCATTAATCCTGATTGTACATTATTCCTCAGAGTGCACCATTCAGGAAGCCTAAGAAGATTACGCCATCATGTCCAGTATCACTTTCTACCACTTCCCTGAGGAAGACCAGCGATTGGCTCGTACAGAAGCCTCACGTCCAGGTAATGTGATTCATACTGACGAGATACCGCGCATTCTCCCATGTCAGCAGAAGACACAAAGGAGAGATGCTCTGTGTTATAGGGATACCAGCAGCTGGTTCATACTTGGATTGTAGTATATATTTTGCCTAGAATATTCTAGGAACATGCATGGAATACATATGGAATCCTAAAACAATATATCCATATATATACACATATCAACAAATCACCCAAAAAATCAACCAACGCGTTTCATCACCTGTTGAATATATGTTTAATATAATGATCCCAGTTACAATATTATTGAAGACAGTTCATAATAAAGATAATCCTTAAGGCATCTACGTTACTGTCAATATCATTTTTGTACATGTAAGAATCAGTTTGCTAAATAAACAGGACCTGTTGTAGCCTAATAAATGATGCCAGCAGTATTTATAACAGGTCTCTTTGTAAATGTAAAACTCTGATGATGGTACAGCAGGTGATAAAACGTGCTAGTGATTTTTTGTGATCTTCATATGACACATATAAGCAGGGCTGCCAAGAGGAATTCAGGGCCCCGGTACAACAAATTGATGGGGCCCCCCCTTATAGTTGAGTAAGCAAAAAAAAATTGCGCCGCCGTTAATTTTTCAGGGGTGTGGTCACACAATTGGGGGCGTGGCAATGTGCCATTGGGGCGTGGCTAGCACAACAAAATCACTAGGTCCTGAATTCCCCGGAGCGTGACATTTGTCCAAGCACTCCTGACTTTCAGGACATCTAGCACCCTTGTGTAGTATAGGAAGAATGCAGTGTGTACAGAAAGAGTTTAGTCTTGGCCTGCGCCTACTGGGCTCACCACTCACCAAGCATTGGCATTGTCCCTACTAGAATCACAACATTTCACACACTATGCTGCTCTGTCCTACCTGTTCTTCTCACTTTTACCACACGTTGCTGCTGGTTTCTTTAGTTGCGGCTTGTCTGGATCCTGGAATATTAGAGAACCTATTTGGAAAAAAAAATGGCTATATTTAGAAAATTACAGCCAGTCCCACCGTTAAATCAATAGCATCCATGATTAATAGTTAGGCCTTCCTCCAGTCCCAACATTAAAATAGTATTCCCATTACCCCGCAAGCAAAATAGCAGCCAATAATTAGCCACCATCTACCTCACACACACTACATTGCCAAAAGCTCCGTGCCATCACACACACATTACTGTGCCCCATTATCATCACCACGCTATGCCCCCTTATGTTCACACTGCGCCCTCCATGCTGCTTGTCCCTCCTTTCTTTAACCCCCTGTGCCATGCTGCTTGTCCCTCTTTTCTTTAACCCCCTGTGCCATGCTGCTTGTCGCTCGTTTTTTAACCCCTCTGTGCCATGCTGCTTGTCACTCGTTTTTTAACCCCTCTGTGCCCCCCTCATTTTTTAACCCCTCTGTGCCCCCCCTCGTTTTTTAACCCCTCTGAGCCCCCCCCCCCCCCCCGTTTTCCTCCCTGCTTTTACCTTTTGTTCTCTTTTCTTTCTTGGTCTTCTCTGCTCCTCTGTGCTCCATTGCTCCAGACTGACTGAATGCTGGGTGTGACATGATGATGTCACATCCGGCATTTAGTCAGTCTGGAGCAATGGAGCACAGAGGAGTAGAGAGGAGGGATGCCGGCGACGCGATCACGTGAGTATGTTTGTTTGTTTTTTATTTTAACTACCCTGCTCCCCCCACCAACGACCGAGCCCCTCCCAAAAAAAAAAGAAAAGAACATTTTTTTGTTTCTTTTTTAAAAAAAAATCATCGGCGCTAGGGCCTGGGCCGGGCCCCCTGACATGCCCGGGTAATTAGTACCCGCCCCCCCCTCCTCTCGGCGGCCCTGCATATAAGACTAAAATGAGGAGTTAACACACTGGTGTTTATTAAATTTGGAGTGACAGTCCTTATGTTTAAATAGCACTTGGTGGATGTGAACTTATGTATAGATAATACCTGCACTGGAATATGTATTTACAAGGAGTTTAAACCCCAGGGGGTAAATGTATTACTTAGCGGATTCTGCAAGTTGCCAATATGCGGTGACTTTGCAGAGGAAATTTAAAACAATCGATTTCAAGGAAAAACTGACCTTGAAAGTAAAGTTCCCCTGCAAAGTCGCATCATATCGGCGACTTGCAGAAATCTGCTACTTAATACATTTACCCCCAAGACGGGGGGGGGAACTTTTTGTTTTTACTATAATTTGCCTTTACCTCTTTCCTATAGGTGGGACTGGTGTTGTTCTTCATTAAAGGTCAATCATATAACTTGTGCGGCCTTAGTTTGTAGAGTAGATGTTTCTGTACGTCCTCTCCTAGGTATTGTATTGAGACCTGTCACCCATAGGTATGCACCCATTTGCCTCCGACAACAAGGTACCAATAGTCGCACTGTTTTAATTTACAGGCCATCCCCACGCATTATCTGTGTCCGTTTCTTGACTGCTTCATCCTCCGTTGTTGAGTTTTTTACGGCTTTTCTTGGCATTTGTTGCTGGAAGCAGTGTTATAATGTAATGGACTTCATCCAGATCTAGTTCCTCTTTTCTGGGTGGGAATACCCTGGATAATGAGGTTTAATGGGGGTGGGAAGGGCCGTTCTAACATAGGCCAAGTACAGTAAGGAGCGTGTGCGCGGAATCTGCAGTCCTGAATGCAGGCGCTGATTTACCGCCACATTATTTGCACCAGCCTAGGGGTGCAAACACATGATGATGATGACGATTGCAAGCACTAATTAACTGCTTCCTCATAGATCATGCCTACATTATAGGATTTATCTGTGTTTAAAAATAATTTTAGTTACTTTAATTTGTACGTACGTGAAGAGGAAGATTTTATCTGCTGTAGTATATAAAGCATAATGCGGTTTTCATATGAAAACAAATGCCCTGCATATTGTTTTGGACGCCCCTTGGTTAGTGACCTGTGCTGACATTTGCTGTCTATTTTCTCAGCTGTTAGTTAATGAAGAAAGCAAGGAGATCAATGCGATGACACAGTGTGTGCTGAACACGGAACATCAATATAACCAGGTACATGAAACTATCGCAGACAGATAAACTCTCAGTCCGCAGAGAGTGCTGCATAGTGACACTCACAGAGAGATGGGAGTCGGACTGCAAACAACAAATGTATTTTCTGTAAATGAAACACAAAGCTGGGCAGACGTTTGCCCGAAGGAGGATAAAGCTAAAATAGGACTCTGCAATTTGTTCCTATATTCCCGGGCTCTAATGCTGTCTCTGTTCCTCGCCTGCTCTGTTTCTATAGCACTACATTGGTAGTGACATTTTTATCATAGTGATATGACTTGTGGTGATACTGTATGAAGACTGCACATAGCAGTGATACAGAAAACTGGGACAGCCATAGATTGGGATCAGTCCATCACATCCACTCCATGTTTTCACTAAGGTGTCAAATGTATCCAGACTGTTGTTGGAACCTGTCCCCAATGTAATATTCCTGTAATTTCTGCAGATACTGGACCTGATTCATTAAGGAATGTAAGGCAAAAAAAATAGTAAGTCTTATCCTGGACAAAACCATGTTACAATGCAAGGGGTGCATATCAGTTTATTATTTTGCACATAAGTTAAATACTGTCTGTTTTTTCATGTAGTGCACAAATACTTGATAGCTTTATTTTTACACTGAAATATAAAGTTGATCTAGGACGTGCCCTTCCCCAACTATAAATCTGCCCCCACATTTTAAATTTAGCTCCCCCTCCAATGTAACATGGTTGAAAGTTACTCATTTTTTTGCTTTCCTTTCCTTAAGGAATCAGGCCCACTGTGTCTAACTCTAGTGATATAACTTCCAGGCAATATTTATCCATCCAGAGGTGGTAGAGGCAAATACAGTAGTGCTTGTGATAGACAGACATAAGGATATCCTTGCCAAGAACTAAGGATCAAATAAGGTTGAGGGTAACAATGGGTTAAAAAATGGGCAGAGTAGATGGGCCAAGTGGTTCTTTTCTGCCGTCACATTCTATATTTCTCTGTTTCTAAGAGATATAAGTAACATTGTAAATTAAATGGCTTCCATAGGGCCATAGGGCTGGCACATTTAACCCAGGGGGGGAATTGTCCTTAATTACTGTATGATAGGGCAACATAGCCAAAATAGCCCAGTCTATTCTCAGTGCCATCCATCGTCTGTAAAAACAACAGCGTCCCGGAGGGCAAGATGTCGTTCATGTCAGAGTCATTTCTGCATAAAATGTTTACAGTAACCACTCAGATGTCGCTGCCACAAATCAATATGTTTGTGTGATGTTTTGGACATTGTTGTATAAGAGAAGTTGTTTCCTGTCGCCCTCTGTTTCATCAGAGTATAGAGGAGTTTGTGAGACGAGCGGACAGCGCTGAGCTGCGCAGGAAGGAGATTCAGCACAAGAGGTGGACGGAGCGCGTGGCAGAACCTTTACAGAAAACCATTGAGCGCTACGTAGACGGCCAGTCCAGCGAGGACATAGAAAGTAGGAGACGGCATCTTCTAGCGCAGTACTTGAAATATTGCAATAAAAAGGTACACACTGAGCAGCTGTTCTATAAATGGTCAAAACTCTAATAAAGATTCCCAAAAGTTAAAATAGAACCTAAACCATTATTCAGCTGGTACATCCTTTATACAGGATTTACCAGGGCCCCCCCTCAATCTTATGGTCCCATTCCGCACTCTGCTCCCCTCTTCTTGGTTGTCATTTGTCCTTCTCGTATACATCCTATTCACCCAAATGGGAAGGGGCATTGAGGAGAAGATTAGTGTGGTGGAACTATTAGATCCAGCGAGGTCCAAATAGAGTGTGGCAGTTAAGTGCGTGCTTTTTATTTTGACTCTTTGTTCTACACCCAAAACTAAGGGGATCATCTACAGTTGTGGTAATTATTTTTGTGTAAGAAAAACATTTCCGTACTTGGCATGCCCACAAAAAATTGTATACGCATTCATCTATAGCTAGATATTTGCAGATGGTTGTCTTCCGTTCCCTAACACCTGGAGGCCTGATGGGGATAGACAGGGATGAACAAACATATGCTGAGTTTATCTCCTTCTCATTGATAATCTGCTTAGATAGAGAGTACCTGTCACTCACACACGGTGGAGGCAGCCATTGTGTGGATGGGACCACTAACCTATCAGTTCACTAAGAACAAGTGACATCACGGATGACATGAGGTACCACAATGACATCACTACTTTCCTACCTGTGCCCCCTGATTGGTATTTCAGCCCAGAAAATGCCCCTTGTCTTTGTATGTAAGCGACACATCATGGTGGAACTCATTTGACTTTCCTTAGCCTAATTTGCACTAATTTGATATCTGATTAGTTGCTAATATTAGTACAGCTTGTAGCATTATAACATAAGCTACATGTCTGCTTTAAGTATGTGATGTCTGATGTCACAATACAGCATTTTTAGCTATAATTTATCCTGAAATAAGTCTCAGATCACTGCTGTGAGTTGTGCGATCGCTGCCAGAGGTAAGGGAAATGTGTGTACTAGGACATAGATCTTTATTGAATGTTCTGTCTCTTCTCCTCTAGGGTAGTGCATTTATGAGAGATTACGATTCCTCTGAGTATGACCCTTTTATTAATCGCCTCTGCAAGCAATACCTCCGGGTAAGAGAAGCCTAATAGTCTGTGTTATTTATTTCCTCCTCGGAGGCTTCAATACACTGTCAGCTGCTTAGCAACAACGGTTTAACAATCACACAGCAAAACTCTCAATAAGAAACATTCGTACAGTTCACAATGTTTATCCAAATTCACAGGAGACTCATTGTGTTACACCCTCTGATCTCATGTCATTGTAGACGTGTATGGTGGGAAGAGTAAGGTAAATGTTAGCCATTGCTGTAAGGAGAATTGTACATTGTGATTTCACATTGCAACTCCGTGATAGGCAAGAAACAGCTCCAAGACAACTTGAGGCCCTCCGAGCCTTTACCTGTGGCCCCCAGCTCCTTCCTGCTTTATTGTCATCATCATCATCATTTATTTATAATACGCCAGCAAATTCCGTAGCACTTTACAATTGTGAACAAACATTAATAAAACAATACTGGTTATACAGACAGATAGAGAGGTAAGAGAACCCTGCTCGCAAGCTTACAGTCCATGGGACAATGGGAGTTTGAAACACAAGGACATGTGCTACATCATATTGCACATTGGACCAGCTAGAATGCAAAGGTAAAAGTATTGAGTGGGCTGTGTGATCAGTCACGCCAGCAATGTTGGTCAGGGGGTTGTTGTCTTGTGTTAGCTGTGTAGAGGGGTGTAATAGGGTAACCTAGGGAGATTAAGAGGGTGGTTGAGGAATATTATAAGCTTCTCTGAAGAGGTGGGTTTTCAGAGAACGCTTGAAGATTAGAGGAAAGTCTTACTGTGCGAGAGAGGGAATTCCACAAAGTGGGTGCAGCCCGAAAAAAGTCCTGTAACTGGGAATGGGAGGATGTGATGAGAGTGGAAAAGAGATGCAGATCTTGTGCAGAACGGAGGTGTTGACTTGGGAGATATTTTGAGACAAGTGAGGAGATGTATGTTGGTGCAATTTTGTTGACGGCCTTGTATGTTAGTAGAAGAATTGTTTCTTGTAGCTTGTACTATCTGTTTATAGTACCTGCTGATATGTTGTTACAGATGGGTGTCTCTCTCTATGATTAAATGTATTATTTTAATTTATGACTGAGATTAAGTGTAATGTGTGGACCTTCTGAGGGTTAGATGACCGTCCATGGGGCCCCTGAAGCACATCCGGTTGCCTGTCACTGTTCTAACTAGTTATAGTAGGAAAACCTGTGATTTCCTAATGCTGGGCCAACATATTGGGTTATTACCCCAATGATTCTCTGTAATTGGGCCCAAAAATGATTGTATCTCCTGGCGACGATTGGAAATTGATCAGATGATTCTTGAGCATGTTGGTAACATGGTGTGAAGCTATTCATCTAATGGATCTCGCCAGTTTGTGCGCTGAGTGGAGTAGCAGGATTGGCCCGTGGCCTGTATATCATATTATCTGTTTGACTGTCCTGTACACCCAGTGGGCCGGCTGGTGGGATAAACCAGGTAACCTACATACGTAGTAGGTAACATTTATTCAACACTATGGGCCTGATTCATATTCGGATGTAAATCCATTTCCGTGCCGTAGCTTGTGTGACATAGCTGCGTGCATGCGCCAGAGTCGGATTTACGCCAGTGTATGCAAATATATGCAAATCATGTCTGCACACAAATGACACTTACTGCTGCCTATGATTTGAGGGCGGAATGGGGGAACAGGGGGGGGTAGTGGCGGACAGAGGTAGTCAATGTACAGTAAGGACGTACAACGCAGATGTGACTGATTTATCTTCTGGATTTCTACGTATTTTTTAGCAGTATCATTTTCACCAGTTACAATGTATTTTATATACAGTGCACATTAAGAACACACTGATTTATGCATTTCATGTAAAAAATGTATGAAAACATGGGAATTTATATTGCACATATGCATGTTGGTATCCTGCACTGTGTTCTGTCTGCCAGCATGTGGCGACGTAGAGCCAGGGCATACTTATACCCAGATTCAAATGGAAATGTTTTTTGAGATCCGCTTGGATTTGAATACGGGTGTACAAGTTACGTACATTGTTTTACATACAAGTTGTGCTCACATTGCGTTTGAAGATGAATCAGGCTCTATATGGTCATAAAATAGTCAGAAGTAACAGATTCTTTTATTTCTGTGATGGACAGGTTCCCACCCCGTTGTTTCAGGACCCCCTCCTGCAGCAGTATGAGAAGCGGTATGAGGAGGAGAGGATAGCCCTGCACTGTGAGACAGGTACCCTCGAATATTGTTACATCACCATATTACACTCCAACTTCTAGCTGTATGGCACTTGCAGTGCAGGGGTGCATCACTTTCAGGTTGAGGGGGCGGAGGGTTAGTATAACATTTCAGAGAGTGGCCATTGGAAACTCAGTGTGGTCTGGGATTACATATCTGCCTCACTTCAGAGCTTGCATCCACGGAGTCCCTTCTCAAGGCAGGACCTCTTTGGAGATCAAACATCCAATGCCAGTTGGGTAGGAAGTGAGGTCGCACTACCTTCACATATGTATAACTGTGTAATATTTGTGGGAAGATGATTATGTGGGCGGCAGCTACAGGTGTCATCGATAATCAAACCCCTTACCACAACTGTGGTCGATGTATGATGTAACTGGGACCCTCCGCTACCTGCCAGTGGTATTACAGACATAACAGTTACTTACATGGCAGCCAATGGGTTAAGTGCTCACTAAATGTATAATGATCTAATATTAAAAAGCATCTTGAAACATTCACAAATATATATGTACAGATCACATACTGTGCCAGAACTTTGGTGCTATAATTATATTTCATGTAGAGCAGTATACAAGCCATTGTTCTCTGCTAAAACACATTTCAGACAGCAGTGTGCTTCAGTAAGCGTCAGTCAGGTGTACGTGGAAAAAGAAATCTTCAAGTCCACTGTTGTTTTATATATTAATTTGTTAATGTTACTATTACTGTAGTACAGATCAGCTTATACACAGAGCGGTACAGGAGCGCAGATCAGCTTCTACACACAGAGCGGTACATGAGCGCAGATCAGCTTCTACACACAGAGCGGTACAGGAGAGCAGGTCATCTTATACACACAGAGCGGTACAGGAGCGCAGATCAGCTTCTACACACAGAGCGGTACAGGAGCGCAGATCAGCTTCTACACACAGAGCAGTACAGGAGCGCAGATCAGCTTCTACACACAGAGCGGTACAGGAGCGCAGATCAGCTTCTACACACAGAGCGGTACAGGAGCGCAGATCAGCTTCTACACACAGAGCGGTACAGGAGAGCAGGTCAGCTTATACACACAGAGCGGTACAGGAGCGCAGATCAGCTTCTACACACAGAGCGGTACAGGAGAGCAGGTCAGCTTATACACACAGATCAGTACAAGAGTGCAGAGTAGCTTATAGATAGAGCGTTACAGGAGTGCTGAGCAGCCGATGCGCAGAGCGGTACAGACTTGCAGAGCAGCCGATACAGGATACACTTGCATCAAGTCATTCTGGGTGGAAATTACTTTTGTAATTTGTAATTGTATGAATTCTAATTAGCCATAAACTTCACAGCCATTTTCATAGCTGCCAACAGCCGAGATACTTCATGGGTGAGGCCTGTCAGGTGATGGGTATGATGACTTTACAAGACATGTGAGGTGTAAGCAGACATTGCCTGCGCCATTATGGTCAGAATCTCCCCTTGTTTTTCCTCGCTCCTCTATGGGATACAAAGCAAAATGAGAGGACATTTGAGCCAGAACATTGAGGCGATGTGTCTCGGTGGACTGTGCCGGGGACGCCTCGCGGCAGCTTGCTCTGAATTTAATCTGCCCCTTAGACCACTGTTTTGACCTCGTTAGATCTCAGCAGTATGAGATATGGATTGTGGCTTCTGCTGCATAACTTACCTATTAGGTGCAGCCTGTTCTGTAGATGCAGCAGATGGTGACTGTCACTACTACTGCACAGAGAGGCACTGAGAGCTCATGGTAGGAGTAGGGGGAGAACAGACGTAGGAAGCACATGATAGATGTAGTACACAGGATAACCTTGTACAAGGTGACAATTCATCTGCTGCAGTGTTGGGTTTTTCCTTTTCTCTTTGTGTTCCAGGCAGGCTGTTTTCTGCCAAGGAAATCCGTGATCTGAACCTGCAGAAACTGCCCCAGGTTCCACTGGGCCGTCAGACTGTGAATGGGTTTGAATGGTTGAAGACTCCATTTGGTTACATTGAGAGTGAAACCAGGCAGAAAAGCAGGTGAGTGCCCTCAGGGTTAGGGTATATACCCACTGGCACTTATTACACGGTAAGGAAACGGAAGTAATTGGGTATAGAAACCATTATTTCTAGTGTCACCAAAAACACTACTCTATTACCAGCTTTGTGGTAGAGTTACCGTTACATTCCAGTTTACAGAACACATTGGGCCTGATTCATGATCGGAAGTAACCTGAACGTAACTTGTACATACGCACATCCGCATTCAGATACATGTGGATCTAAAGATACATTTCCATTTGAATCTGGCTAAAGGTTACTAGTGTATGCAGACGGATAGAACAGACTGCAGGATAAGCACATATATATGTGCAATAGAAAGTCCCATCAGAATACTATAAGCATTAATACATGAAATACATAAATCAGGATGTTCTTAATCCATACTGTATATAAAATGCATTTTCTATTTTCTCTTACTTGCAAACACCCGTTCTGTGCTCTCTAGTGGCACACCTACATGTAGTCATCACTATCAGTGGGCACTTACACCCGTTCTGTGCTCTCTAGTGGCACACCTACATGTAGTCATCACTATCAGGTGGCACTTACACCCGTTCTGTGCTCTCTAGTGGCACACCTACATGTAGTCATCACTATCAGTGGGCACTTACACCCGTTCTGTGCTCTCTAGTGGCACACCTACATGTAGTCATCACTATCAGTGGGCACTTACACTTGTTCTGTGCTCTCTAGTGGCACACCTACATGTAGTCATCACTATCAGTGGGCACTTACACCCGTTCTGTGCTCTCTAGTGGCACACCTACATGTAGTCATCACTATCAGGTGGCACTTACACCCGTTCTGTGCTCTCTAGTGGCACACCTACATGTAGTCATCACTATCAGTGGGCACTTACACCCGTTCTGTGCTCTCTAGTGGCACACCTACATGTAGTCATCACTATCAGTGGGCACTTACACCTGTTCTGTGCTCTCTAGTGGCACACCTACATGTAGTCATCACTATCAGGTGGCACTTACACTTGTTCTGTGCTCTCTAGTGGCACACCTACATGTAGTCATCACTATCAGGTGACACTTACACCCGTTCTGTGCTCTCTAGTGGCACACCTACATGTAGTCATCACTATCAGGTGGCACTTACACCCTTTCTGTGCTCTCTAGTGGCACACCTACATGTAGTCAACACTATCAGGTGCCACTTACACTTGTTCTGTGCTCTCTAGTGGCACACCTACATGTAGTCATCACTATCAGTGGGTACTTACATCCGTTCTGTGCTCTCTAGTGGCACACCTACATGTAGTCATCACTATCAGTGGGTACTTACATCCGTTCTGTGCTCTCTAGTGGGACACCTACATGTAGTCATCACTATCAGTGGGTACTTACATCCGTTCTGTGCTCTCTAGTGGGACACCTACATGTAGTCATCACTATCAGTGGGTACTTACATCCGTTCTGTGCTCTCTAGTGGCACACCTACATGTAGTCATCACTATCAGTGGGCACTTACACTTGTTCTGTGCTCTCTAGTGGCACACCTACATGTAGTCATCACTATCAGTGGGTACTTACATCCGTTCTGTGCTCTCTAGTGGTACACCTACATGTAGTCATCACTATCAGGTGGCACTTACACCTGTTCTGTGCTCTCTAGTGGCACACCTACATGTAGTCATCACTATCAGTGGGTACTTACATCCGTTCTGTGCTCTCTAGTGGCACACCTACATGTAGTCATCACTATCAGTGGGTACTTACATCCGTTCTGTGCTCTCTAGTGGTACACCTTCATGTAGTCATCACTATCAGGTGGCACTTACACCTGTTCTGTGCTCTCTAGTGGCACACCTACATGTAGTCATCACTATCAGGTGGCACTTACACCCGTTCTGTGCTCTCTAGTGGCACACCTACATGTAGTCATCACTATCAGTTGGCACTCACACCCGTTCTGTGCTCTTTAGTGGCACACCTACATGTAGTCATCACTATCAGTGGGTACTTACATCCGTTCTGTGCTCTCTAGTGGCACACCTACATGTAGTCATCACTATCAGGTGGCACTTACACCCGTTCTGTGCTCTCTAGTGGCACACCTACATGTAGTCATCACTATCAGTTGGCACTCACACCCGTTCTGTGCTCTTTAGTGGCACACCTACATGTAGTCATCACTATCAGTTGGCACTTACACCTGTTCTGTGCTCTCTAGTGGCACACCTGCATGTAGTCATCACTATCAGATGGCACTTACACCTGTTCTGTGCTCTCTAGTGGCACACCTACATGTAGTCATCACTATCAGGTGGCACTTACACCCGTTCTGTGCTCTCTAGTGGCACACCTACATGTAGTCATCACTATCAGTTGGCACTCACACCCGTTCTGTGCTCTTTAGTGGCACACCTACATGTAGTCATCACTATCAGTTGGCACTTACACCTGTTCTGTGCTCTCTAGTGGCACACCTGCATGTAGTCATCACTATCAGATGGCACTTACACCTGTTCTGTGCTCTCTAGTGGCACACCTACATGTAGTCATCACTATCAGGTGGCACTTACACCCGTTCTGTGCTCTCTAGTGGCACACCTACATGTAGTCATCACTATCAGTGGGTACTTACACCTGTTCTGTGCTCTCTAGTGGCACACCTACATGTAGTCATCACTATCAGGTGGCACTTATACCTGCCCTGTAGCTGCAGCAAATGATACAGCTGAAACACTTGTACTCAAGAGTAACCCTGAGCTTGAATTTGCCACATCTGCGTTGGCACGCCCTTACTGTACAATGTCTACGTCTGTCCGCCCTTACGCTTCATGTCGTAGGCTGTTGTGCCATCTGTGTCCAGACATAAATTGCGTTCCCTGGTGTAAAGTCCGTTGAATGAGCAGAGCAAGATACGGCACACAACAGGACTTGCGTCCAAAGACGCATCAGGCCCACAGTTTTTACTTGGGTTATTAAACAGGTATAAGTGTTCTAAAGTCTGTACAGGAAATCCCAGAACATACACTTTCCAAAGACCTTTCTTAACCGGAGAGCTTCAGGCCAACCAGATGTCGCCCACTGTAGAGATTTTCACAGCACTGCCCTCCAGATCAGTTATTTACACCCCAATATGCTCATGTACGTCACAGTCCAATATGTGATGCCCTCATAGACCAGCAGAGGGCAGCAGGACCTCACGGCAATGGCCGTATTGCTGTATGTTTTAGCCAAGCCTATAGATGATCTCAAAATAAGTTCTGGTCTAATCACGTGCTACGTGTAATCATCATTTTACAATGCGACACGTTTTCATAAACCATCTTCTAGAACTTGTGGCTGACAAGGTTAAAGGAGAAAGAATACAGTTTATAATAATGACAGATTATGATGTGTATATGTGGATATAGATATAATGAATGCAGATGTCTTGTGATAATTGATCCAAGTGGACATTAGATTACTTCACCCCTTAGGATGGGTGACATGATCAGTGAAAATAATAATTATTTTATAAATTAAATCATAAGTTTTTTTTTAGCGTTAGATCGCTTTGACAGTGGATCTGTCACCTATACATAGTGAAAGCAGCCATTTTGTGGACTGAATTAAAATCCATGAGAATGTCGAATATCAATTAATCCGGAACTGTTATGGCCGCATATTGAGATAGCCAACAAAATGTCCGCCTCCGCTTTGTACAGGTCAACTTTAAGCAGCGATTACTGTGTGAGCTGAGCTCTTTCTGTGTTACAGGCAGAAAGTGAGAGGATCGTGTAACCAAGGAACTCTGGATTTCAAGGTCTGGAAAGACTCCAAATGCCCACCTGACATTTTCGGGACAGAGATGAAGATCTTCCATAAGAGGCAGTTTCCAGAGAGATTGTCATCCTCCCTCCCAGCATATTCCAAACACTGGGGTCCTGACGTGGGTGTAGACATGATTACAATATAGATTGTGTGGTAGACAGCGGCATAGGAGATGATCATATAAGGTTTATGTACTTGTATTTCTGTCTAATAACATCCTTTAAGGAGAACCCCACTCATATGGCCGCCCTCCCCATAAATCTATTCTTCTATAGAACTAGTGTTGTAATTCTTTATTCCACATCCATTCTCACCACATCTCTATTCAGCGTCCCTTGTTGGACTCCTAGATATGAAGAGTCAGGTCTGTGTACTAGAATACCCCTCATACTGTACACCTACAAAGGATGAGGGGAAGTCTGCAAATCTATGTTCTTTCTATAAATACTTAAGAACATATATAGGTATAAATGTCCCAATATCTCTACCTTTTGAGTCTAGACGGTGATAAAAGCAATGTAAAGTACCAGCATGTGGATAATGGAGGCGTAACGTGGTCAGGCCAGACGAGGGGTTTGTAGATTTTAATTTTCTAATGTTGGAAGGTTTATATATCTTCATTTATTAGGCATGGAATCTGCTGCTGTTTGCTTAGTAGAATACTTAGGAATTATCATACATTTATATTAAGCATACAATAAATAGCCCCCTCCCCCCAGTGGGCAAAATGTCAGTAAACATAACAAGATAAATGATCGGACTGATTAAACAATGGTGTTTGAACAAACCATCTCTCAGATGGAGAATCCTGGTTTTAATCAACCCAAAAGTTTTAAGATAATTTAATTCAGTTGTTCTCCAATTATCCATAATGGGTTAGTATAGATCTCCTCTTGGTTTGTGATCTTGATGTGTTGCAGTTACTGGACAATTTCTAAATAAGTGTAGAACAGTGCTAGACTTGATATAACTTTCTGCTAGAACTCCCCCAGACCAGAATTGTTTTAGAATATGAAAAAATATCAGTAAAACTGTAAATGTAGATTAATTGTGTGGTTGGGATAAACCTATATCTTCATTCTGGAGCAGAAATTAAAATAAAGACTGTCAGGATTATGACAGATGCAATGTACTGATTGATATAATATATAGGTTATGTAAAGTGAAACATAATTAAAGGTTGCGACTTCCTGCATAGTGTGAACCAGCTGATGTGTGTATGTTGGGTAGTAGCTCCTTACTGTGAGCTTGTAGCTGCCACTGTTGCCATCTATAACCACGTTTATATGAGGAGTTAAATCTCCCCAGCCACAACAAATGTAAAGAATAGGTTGAAATATAACAGAAGCCCTTCAAAAGTACAATATAAACATGTAATACATGGATTTTATCTTTACATTAAGAGTTATGAGGAGGTAACATGTGACCTGCATGTACTTGTATGACAGCACTGGCTATAAAATAATTACTCACAGGAACTGCATTGTTTCAGGTAAGAGCAGGGCTGCCAAGAGGAATTCAGGGCCCGGGTACAACAAATTCATGGGGCCCCTCCTCATAGTCGAGTAAGCCCCCCAAAAATTTTTCCGGCGGCGCCAAAAACTTTGTAGGTGTGCTCATACATTCAGGGGCGTGTCAATGCGCCGTTGGGGCGTGGCTAGCACGTCAAAATCACTAGGTCCTGAATTCACCAGAGCGTCACATATGTCCCAGCACTCCTGACTTTTAAGACATCTAGCACCACAGTGTAGTATACAAAGAATGCAGTGTGTACACAAAGAGATCAGTCTTGGCCTGCACCTTACATTGGGCACAACACTCACCAAAAATTGCCATTGTCCCTACTAGAATCACAACATTTCACACACTGTGCTGCTCTCTCCTACCTGTTCTCCCTTTCTCCACCTGTGGCTGCTGGTTTCTTTAGTTGCGGCTTGTCTGGATCCTGGAATGTTGAAGGGCCTATTTGGAAAAAAAAATGGCTACATTTAGAAAATTACAGCCAGCCCCGGCGTTAAATCAATAGCATCCACGATTAATAATTAGGCCTTCCTCCAGCCCCAACATTAAAACAATAGTATTCACATTTAATAAATAAACCTATTCCCTTCCTGCAAACAGCAGTACCTATTTCCCGCAACCATCACTGCCATTAAATAATTCATAGTCACATATTCAATAGCCCCCAAACCACCCCATCTTAAATGAATAGTCCCCACTATTAAATTGCCTCACCATCACCCTACAAACAAAATAGCGCTCAATAATTAGCCGCCACCTACCTCACACACACTACATTGCAACAAGCCCCCTGTGCCATCACACACACAATACTGTGCCCCTTCATCACTACACTGCACCCTCCATGCTGCTTTTCCCCCTTCTTTTTAACTTTGTGCCTCTCTCCCCCATTATCTTTCCTCTGTGCCTCTCTCCCCCATTATCTTTCCTCTGTGCCTCTCTCCCCCATTATCTTTCCTCTGTGACTCTCTCCCTTCTTTATAGCACTGTCCCTTTCTGTTTTCCCCCTTGCCTCTCCGTTTCTTTGCTCACCTTATGTCAGCTTCTTTCTGTTCTTTTCTCTTCTGTCTTCTCTTCTCTCTTCATGCTTGGTCCTCCTGGCTGCGGCGCTCCTCACTGACTGACGGGCGTGACTTGATGACGTCACGCCCGGCAGTCAGTGTGAATGAAGCAGAGAGGAGGAGCGCAGCTGTCACGTGAGTATGTATTTTTCATTTTTCCCTATTTTCCTACAGCTCCCCCCCACCAACGATCAAGGCGGACCCGTGCCAGACATAGGTGTACCTTTTTGACATGCATTTTATTTTTAAGTTCTTCCTTAGGGCGGGTCCAGACTGACCTTTTATTCTCTATAGACATTTACCTCACAACATGGCCAGGCGTGTGTAGAATCTGGTGGGCCTTATGTTCCACACTGGAACCTGCGTAACGTAAAACCCACATAAACATTTCAGCCATTCTGTAATCGCATTGGAGTGAATGGAAGGGTGTTTTAGTAGTGATATGCTACAAATATGGTCTATCTGGACGTACCCTTATGTCACACAAGATACTGTGTAGCTGGTAAATAAGTATAATTACAATGAAAAGTGACAGTCTCTTCCTCACGGGGCCATTAACACTACTGAGAGGAGGGTGTCTCAAAAAAAATAAAAATAAAAAATAAATAAATAGGGATGAGCGGGCTCGGATTCTCGCAATCCGAGCCCACCCGAACAGTGCAGATCCGAGGCCGATCCGGGCGGCAAACGGAGCCAAACCAAGGCTATGACATCCAAGTCTCGCGTCGGATCTCGCGAGACTCGGATGTCATAAATATTTACCTTGCAGGCGCCATCTTCATTCTGGCTGTGATCACTCGTGAGGGAGGTTGTAGTTAGAGAGCTCCTGATCAGTTTAGTTGTTCTTTGTCCAGTGCTCTGTCCTGCTGAGTCCAGTGGTGCTTTTGTCCTGTGCTCTGTCCTGCTGAATCCAGTGGTGCTGTGTCCTGTGCTCTGTCCTGCCGAGTCCAGTTGTGCTGCCTGTGTCCTGTGCTCTGTTCTGCTAAGGGCATAGTTATTTCAAATTTATTCAAAAGTTATAAAAAATTTAAAAAATAATTATAAAAAACGTATACAATATTTTTTTTAAAAAAAATAAAAAAAAAATGTAAAAAAAATTATACAAAAATAATTGAAAAAAACCCATAAAAAAATTAGTTTAAAAATACTAGGTACTGATATTTAAAAGTCAAATTACGTTCTCTGTTGCTGCTGTACCAAAAAAAACTAGGTACTGCTATTTAAAAGTCAAACTACGGTCTCTGTTGCTGCTGTACCCAAAAATAATAGGTACTGCTATTTAAAAGTCAAACTACATTCACTGTTGCTGCTGTACCCCAAAAAAATAGGAACTGCTATTTAAAAGTCAAACTACATTCACTGTTGCTGCTGTACCCCAAAAAAATAGGTACTGCTATTTAAAAGTCAAACTACGTTCTCTGTTGCTGCTGTACCCAAAAATAATAGGTACTGCTATTTAAAAGTCAAACTACGTTCACTGTTGCTGCTGTACCCAAAAATAATAGGTACTGCTATTTAAAAGTCAAACTAAGTTCTCTGTTGCTGCTGTACCCAAAAATAATAGGTACTGCTATTTAAAAGTCAAACTACGTTCTCTGTTGCTGCTGTACCCAAAAATGATAGGTACTGCTATTTAAAAGTCAAACTACATTCACTGTTGCTGCTGTACCCAAAAATAATAGGTACTGCTATTTAAAAGTCAAACTACGTTCTCTGTTGCTGCTGTACCCAAAAATAATAGGTACTGCTATTTAAAAGTCAAACTACGTTCACTGTTGCTGCTGTACCCAAAAATAATAGGTACTGCTATTTAAAAGTCAAATTACGTTCTCTGTTGCTGCTGTACCCAAAAATAATAGGTACTGCTATTTAAAAGTCAAACTACGTTCACTGTTGCTGCTGTACCCAAAAATAATAGGTACTGCTATTTAAAAGTCAAACTACGTTCTCTGTTGCTGCTGTACCCAAAAATAATAGGTACTGCTATTTAAAAGTCAAACTACGTTCTCTGTTGCTGCTGTACCCAAAAATAACTGCGGCCTTAACAGCTATGTTGGTGTTAGACGTGCATCTGGTGTCCGCCATCTGTGCAGTGGAATTCAGACCAGTTGGAGGATGTAGGAGCAGCCATCTGTGCAGTGGAATTCAGACCAGTTGGCGGAGGTATTGTGGCCCCGGTACCAAATTGTGGTCGCCCACAAAATGACACCCATCTATGAAGCATTATCTGATATTTTTGCAAAACAAATAAAAGGGAGTGGCCTGTTGTGTAGTGGGCGTGGCTCTTGCAGAAACATGGACACATCAGAGATGTGGTTTGGTATGAGTGAGATCAAGGCCTGATCAACCAATAGGCTGATCAGGCTGCAGCCTGGGGCGCTGGGACTTGGGGGGGGGGGGGGGGGGGCGCAACGCAGACAGCATGTAAATTTGTGTTATGCATGGGGACAGAGTGTGTGTGGGGGGGGCAGCGTGTATAAAGGGGGCAGAGTGTGTGTGTGTTTTGAAGAGGGACAGAGTGAGTTCTGAGGGGGATAGTATGCAGAAAGGGGGACAGAGTGTGTGTTCTGAGGGGGATAGAGGGTGTGCAGAAAGGGGGACAGCACATACTGAGGGGTACAGAGTGCAGAAAGGGGGACAGAGTGTGTTCTGAGGAGGACAGTGTGCAGGGGAATCATGAATTGGCCGTTGCGGTGTGATGAAATGGCATGGGGGTCATGAATTGGCTGCTTGTGTGGGGGGGGTATGATCTCTGTATAGTGTGGCGTTCATGAGGATGCTCTCTAAAGAGCCTAATCATTGAGGGTTTGTAATGTCTGCAGATTTTCAAAACAGGACCACAACTTTCCAGAGACGACAACAAAGCTGCAAGAACAGGTAAGAGAATCTGACTAAATTTGTTTGCTGGAAAATACTCCTGAATTTCCCTTTAATGATTTGAGGGGGGAAGGTGCTACGGGTGTATTAGCCTAGGGCAGCCAGAACCCTTAATCAGGCCCCGAGTGGGATCATTTTGTTCCTATTTTAACTGTTGGGAGGTATTTTGCAGGGGCCCTGGATTGTAAAACCCTCATCTCTCTGCTATGGGGAGAGAATTCCTTTAATACAAACACAATCAGCAATTAGAAAATGCAGCTATAATTTGTTAGTTTTCTGTCTGAGATTCCTGGTGAATGTCATATTGGGGTTTTAGGGAACACAAAAGATTGTGCAGGAAATAAAGACACATAAGTCATGGTTTGTATTTTATATACATTTTAGCATCAACACAATAATGTGCAGGACAAACGTGTATATTAGCTAAAAAAAAAAACCAGTTAAACACAAGTTATTATTTTACATTTTAAACATCGCATTGCAGATTACAAGTCACAGCATCTAAAATAAATCATTTCCTCACTGCAACACCCGATTATCCAAACGTTTTGCCTGAGCTTCAAATAAAATAGTGAAAAAACATTCAGTCCAAATAAAACAAATATAATAAGATTACACCCAGTGTTAATGCAGATCAGATAAAGGCTGGAAACAATGTTAATACTGTATTCCGTCTGCCTTATTTATAACCCTGTCTCTCGGTTAAGGCATCATATATTAGGCAATTTATTGGTTTATAAACAGTGCAAATCAATCAAATGTACATATACCTTTTCTTGCTATTTATCTTTATCTCTATTATAATCAAGTTTTATTAACAGCTTAATAAGTTTGAGGCGGACGAAACTGATGTTACTAAACACAAGAGTCGCTACTCAAACCTGCCCTATATCCAGGTCAGTAAGTTAATACCAACGTGAAAGAAATTTCCTATGTCATAACAACCCCCCTCCCCCCACACAAATGGTATTTTCTGTTGTAACATATTATTGGAATACAGGTTCAAGTAAATATTGATCTCTCTCTAGATAAGAGAGCGCTAGTACAGGCTTTGTAATATAAAGTATCTTAGCAGAGCCGTACGTAGGGCAGGATGACGTACCCCCGGCCATCAATTTGTATGATTATATTACATTTACACTAGTGGGAGCCATAACGAGGAGCCTGGATGGGATCTGGGGATGGGGTTGGCAGTCAAACACTTGTAAAAGGCTAACCATGCCCTGTGGCCTGGACACGCCCCCATACCAGATTGGTCATGCCCCACGCAGCAGAATGGCAGCCTCTTCTATGGCTACCTCCTAGATGGGCGCCTTGGTGGTGGTAGGGGCTACACTGTTCTCTCTCAGCCAGGGAACTAAAAACGTTTAATTACAGCTCTGCAGCATTAGGTCAGCTTAGGATACTTCTAGTTATGTGAAGTATTACTGACCAGGTATACACACATCAAACAAAAGGGAGGATCCATCTGGCAGTAAATGTAAGCTCCAAATCTAATGACCAGTCTAAGCAGCACACAGATCCAATGGCACCAGCATCTCTAACGCAACAAAAGCAGATCAATATGAAGAACAGAGAAACGAAGAGGGATAAATAGACAAAAGGTCAATGATGGAATTCAGTGACCCCCATTGGCTGACAATCAAAGCAAGATTCTCAACACACAATGGGGTCAGACAAATTCATTGAGAAATCTAGGCGTATGTTCTTGTAGTCTTATGAGGATTGAGACCACAGCCAGACAGGAGGGGGTAAGGTCCTCCATCGTTAATTTCATACACTTCTAAGATCCACTTCTAGGATGTAGGCCCTATGTTTCCAATAGACCTGTATAGTGGGGAATATGGAGGGTGGCTGGTGCATCTCCACACAACCAGCTATTGGGAGAAACACCGGGAGAGATGGTGCAGTCAGGTCTGGGAGTGATATAATAAGTCTATCTAGATTCCTACTTGATATATAGCTGCCATATAGCATTGGTCAGGTGTATAGTTCTGCATTAACTCGTCTTTCCACTTCACCAATAAGTGGGAACGTGCTCTACTAGCTGTCCACTCCGAGTGACACACAAGGTGCGCACTCTGAGACCGGAGAGGTCCAGTGTGAATTCAACACTATTCTCCTTGTTATGTTCCCAATCTATTACCCTCTGGAATAATGCTACTGCATATAGAAACTAATGTTTGGGAACCCCAGTCTGCCACATAGTACCTAATTTGGTTACTGGGACTATTTCAAATTAGGTGGTTTGTTGTTCTAGACACTCCTTGTAAATAGTTACTGGGCCTCAATAAGAAGCCACTCAGGACACCCCAGAGTGTTAATTCACATCAGAACAATCTGCTGTGCGCAGCGCTGAGTATAAACGCTGACTGGAAACTGAGACCACTCGTGTCTTAATGAGTATGTAGGCCGGAGGTGGCTCTGTTACCATAGCAACACACAAGCAGGTCTGATTGGTATGTACACTACATAATTAGTACATAAAGCACCCTCAGTTTTGTGTGTCCTCTGGGCCTTTCCAGCTGGAGGATTTGTAGTATAGCTGGAAATGCTCAATTTTATGATCCTAACCGTCCTAGACTAAAAGTCTACAAAGACTGAAGTTCATCACGCACACTAGTATTGTAGACTTCAGACTCATGGAGTTTAGATATATAATGGCAGAGCTGGCCTTCTGGTTCACTGTAAGAAGCACACTTGTCATGTCACTGACCGTCGTACCTTGTATTGAAGTCTTCCATGCTTAAATTGCCCCAATCATCTACACACGGAGAAGGCCTCACCGGGAGGTCCGGTAGCTGTGATATATTGAATATTGGTTCCACCCACAAAATGGCTGCCTCCACTGTGGACAGGTAAAGGATACACTTTAAGCTTCCCACACATTATACAATCCAGGTGTTCAGTCTGATTGTGAGTGACGAGATTGACGAGCCATTTCTACACCTAGGTGCAGGGTCAAAGGGCAGATCGTGCCACTTGTTGCCAACGCCAGGCGGCTGGATCAATGGTCACCGCGATATTGGCTGCAATATCACAGCGTAGGTGGAAAACATCACCGTCAATGCATAAACTGTAGCCCTGGGAGGAGGTTTTGGATTTTTAACAAGTGTTAAATAAAAGTTTTACGTCCCAACCGTTCACTCAGGATCTTGCCCAATAGGCCCCACATCCCCTGCCTCCAGCTCCCACTCTAACCCTAAGCGCTAGAAGCCTTTGCATATAAGACAACTGGCCCTGACTCCGCTCTTCTACTTATAACCATCAAGTCGAGCGGGTGAAGTCTCTCCAGTGCCGGCCGCCCTTCCAGCGTTCCTAACTGGTGGGGAGTGGGGTGCATTTTGGACTTAATGTGGCCGCTCATCTAGGTCATCTTTTTAGTAAGTAAAACCCCACATTCCTCAACCACTTCTAGACAGATGATCTGGGGGATGATACCTAGTTGTGTGGAATGTGCATAATTCCCGCTGCTTGAAATGTACATGGCAAATAGGACAGGTTACACTACATGCAAGACATTTGGTTTAATAAACGTTAAAATTTAAAAAGAAGCTAAAAAGATTATTCACATAGATACAATGACAAATGCTCCACATGAGGCAGCCACAGAAGTCTTGCATAGAACATCGCTCAGATTGGACTATGGCAGAATGTTCCCTTCCAACCTCCCCTCCTCCCCTCTAGTGGCCATTGTCACACTATTCTCATTACACCTTCAATAACACACAGACCACTTCATTCTGTGCAGATAACCTCTTATCTCAGCAATGTTACAGCTAGTAATACGAGCTGCTATGCTGTTTGCCTGGCCAGTACAAAATGATCTATTAGCCAAAGGAGTTTTATATCTAAGTGCTCTGTGACCACTTGTACTGGAACTTATAACAACCAATCAGATTCTACCTTTTAGTCGCATATAGTCCTAAATGTGTTGTAAGCTGTAGCAACCTAATTGTCAAAGAAAATAGCATAGGATGCGTAGATTAGTCTCTGTCCTTGTTCTATCCACCAATAAGAAGTCATGTAGTTCCTGAATGTCCATAGTGCTCATGGGTGGAACATATCCAATATCAGAAAATCTCCTGAATTTATCACAAGTTGGGTTAGGAGATCATCCCAGCATTAAAGACTCCAATACAAGCTGTTCTGGACTAGAGTTTGTTAGGAATCCTGTCATATTCTAGAACCAAGTTCTGGATTACAGGCACAGTGTTGTAACAGAACCATTTTCTAACCTCTGTCTAATATTTCCCATCATGCATCTGACCGGCTGCACATACTGGTTCTGAATGGACACAATAATGACCGCAGGGCACCCGTTATAATCTTCAGTTTGTATTAATGCGCTGTCAGCCTATACACATGCAGTAAGACAGGTAAGGCAAGCCGTGCATGCTGCAAGACACCCGGTCATCATCATGATTTTCAAGTCTTTTGTCTCATAAAAGGTAACTACAGCTATTTCTGGAACAGGCGACCTGTGGCTCTCTCCGGCTTTGTTCAATCCGGAGGCTGGGACTTGTGGTTCCACCCCAGCTTGCTACGTCCGCTCTAGAATATCAGGCTTCCACAACCAAACTAATGATTTGTTGCTAAAGTTACTATTGCATTCCAGTTTCAAACAGTTATACAGCAGCACATGCGCTTAAAGGGACAGTAGCATTAAATATCAACTTCTGTTACATAATCTATATAAATAAAATATAAACATGTAAATAAATGTCGCATGGCCTATTTTTTAGTATAATATTTTCATTTTAAAATTTCTCTCTGGGTTTCCGGGCAGAAACCACACGGACAAAACTCTGTGTGGGCGACATAGCCGGAGCAGATAAGTTTATAGGTCTTTATTTTAGGACTACTTTTCTGATCCATAACTCAGATGCTGTTGTATATATTTTAAGTGTGCCCGAGTTAATATAAATAAAAAAATGATAGTGTCCCTTTAAGATTTATTTCTACATTAATTTTGATTAATTGTATTCACAACATAAATATAAAAAAAACCCAACCAGTGTGTTTGCATGGAAATATATAAATATACAAGTTGACTATCAATATATAATTCTCCTTCCTTATTCTCATTCATGAAACGCTGAAATTCCTAGAAATTTTTACAAGTCTTTCCCCTAAGTTACCACCTTATTACACAATCTGCATTTATAAATTACAGTGTCTCCGTACTGAGCTTTCATAAAGTTTTATAGATCTATATCTTTTTTTTTTTTTTTTTTAATAACTTTAATATAATACAAAAGATGCCAAAATTCTAATGAAATCAGGTCATCAATTACCATTTTCCCATGGGGAAGATTTTTAGGTTATTCGGAAGCCCTTCAATGACATGGCACAATGTTTAAGAGATAGGCCATAGGTACTCGCATTTACAGATCCTAAATAACCTCGTAGAACATAACTTCCTTTTTACCTGGCACAAAGTTAAAACTGAACCTTAAAATAGTTGCAAAACAGAAGCCCTAGCGTTTCGCTTGGTTAAAGGCACTGTGGACCAGGGAACCGGGGCTTGCATAGACAGGCAGGAGAGGACTCAGCAGGGCGCTATGTCCGTACGCGTGGTCCTAGTGCACGCAGATCAAATCCAACCACGTGATGTGGCGATTCCCAGCTAGAACAACTGCAGGTCAAACCGCACCCACACCTCCCCCGTTGGCACTTCGTGGAGCAGTAAACGTTTTGTGGACGGGCCCTTACTCTCTTGCTCAGTCCTAATTTTCGCTACCGGCACTTCAGTTCGGCCAAGAAAATCTGAAAGAGAAAAATGAGATTTAAGTCTATTTTTCGATGCGGAATTAAGTTTTGTTTAAAGCGGCCCCACACAAGAACTTCAATGGATGTCTGCCCCCTAGGGTCCGGATACTTAAAGTCAGTGAGGACCTCTGGTGGTGAGCTGCTGTAAAGACAGAGAGCTGAAACAGGGAATGTTCCACTGCATGAACTAGAAACAACAGCCGGCTGTTAGGATTCTAGAACCGCTCTCTATAATTATTATTATTATCTTTGACTTATAAGGCGCCACAAAGGGTCCGCAGCGCCGTACATTACATATACAGAAAACAGAGAACCAAGACACAACATGATACAGAAAGAACAAAATATAAACAAACACAAGTGACAGGGTAAAGCAAATCAGATAATTTCTGGGACAGATCGTGAAAGGGATGGTAGAAATCAGCGAGAAGTAGGCCGAAGCTTAAAAAACAGGGAAAACAGGGCTAGGGAAGCAGGCCAAGAGGTACAGAGGGTGATGGAATAGAAGGAGCACAGAAGGAAAGAGGGCTCTGCCCATTAGATAATTATAAAACATCGGCAATACGGACTTACCATCAGGAGAAAACTGGTCTCGATCAAACACAGTGATACAAAGTACGTCCTGGTACAGGTCCTTCAGGAAGAATTGGCAGTTAAAATTCCACTTTGGGCTCAGCGTGTCTGTCATTGCCCGGCTTGTGTAGCTCTGGGAGCCCATGCTAACCTCGCAGTACGGGTTACTCTTCCCTGGAGGAGAAAACACATTTACATCAGGACTTCCAGTCTCCTCTTACAGTAGCCCCATAGATCGCCTGGATGGGCTATACCTATCCTGCCCAAGGTTCCTAAATATCCAAGGACCCCCCACCATACCAAGCTGTATTAACCGATTTCTTGTATATCTGTCCCATCCCTTTATTGCTAGCAGCATCTTAAATGGCCAGTAATCCCAAAATAAAAATGGACTTCTAAAAGAACGTTCACAAATAGATAAGGAACCATTTCAGGAGCTTATTGGAATGGGATAAGGGATAATGGGAAGGTTCTGACTGTAAAGGGAGATATTTTCCTGCACACAGCAGGCTTCCCGTCTTCTTTAGACAAGTTAAGCCAAAAATTGGTGATGACAGAGAACAATAGCTTGCAGAGCAAACGTTAAAACGATGGTAAATGCCTCAAGTTCTGTCATGCTACAGGAATTTTATTGTCCTCGCTGGCTCCAGATGCTATGGGACAGGAGGGCGCTCTTACCATTGGGTTTACAGGCCTTCAGTTCTGCTGCTTCGATGACTTGCACCATTAGACGCCCAATTCCAGATGACTTCTGAGACCTCGCTGCATATAAAAGGAAGACAAAACTCTGCATAAACTCCACTATACTTATATACTGTATGATATTACACTTTAATATGAAAGCAGACTTGCGCAGAGGATGCCCATATATTAATAAAACATATATAAAATAATTGCAATATAAAGAACAGACATAAATATATATATACACACACATATATATACACACACACACACATATATATATATATATATATATATATATATATATATATATATATATATATATATATATATATATATATATATATATAAATAAATGTATATATAGACTCATAAGCTGTAGACAAACAAAATTGTCTCCGACGATCTATTAGCTGATAGAGAGGAATACCCTCTGTTAATTATCTTATAAGTCCACCAACTGAAAGGTGGTCCAAATGTATAAAAATACAAAAATATATCACAAGGTTGAGTATAGGAAATTCAGTGTGTCCATCTTGAAGTTGTAATTAGATGAAAAATATACCGTCCGTGTTGAACAAACAGCATAATTGTAACTGAAGACCACACATAAATTCAGTATTACTGGACAATTTCCACACGCTCTTGATGTAGCAACCATGAGTTAGTCCAACAATAAATGAGAGTGATCTTAGCCCTTGACGGGTTTACTCACCGCCCTAGTAGTAAGCTGTTACTAGACGAACCTTTTACCGCATTCGCGGCTCTTGTAAAAACAGATTCAAGTCTCTTCGTGGTGCGCACCAATAGTAATCCGGGCGGAAACAAAGTGTCAAGGTAAAGTTTCTCCTTCAGATTGGTCTTTAGTTGAAAACGAATACTTCTAGATTCCAGATACTCAATCCAAATAATATTTAGGAAATCCTCTGAAGCTACTGCGACGCATTTCGTCTGCCAAAGCAGACTTTATCAAGCAATGTAGCTAAATCTGTCATCAGTGACTTTTTATAGGGAAAAATCCTCATTATCTCAATTGAAGCCATCATCATCATCATTTATTTATATAGCGCCACTAATTCCGCAGCGCTGTACAGAGAACTCATTCACATCAGTCCCTGCCCCATTGGAGCTTACAGTCTGGATGCAAACACATTAAGCTTTTAAAAGTTAGTGAATGTGTGTACAGACTACAACGTGGCCGCCTTACACAGCTGTTCTCTGGAAGCACCATAGTGGGGCGCCCAGGAAGCACTTACAGACCGTGTAGAGTGCTTGCATATATTATGTGGGACAGGCTCCCCAGCCTTACTATAAGCTTGACGAATAACAGCCGTAATCCACCTAGCAATAATTACTTTAGAATGCTAGCCAGCCTCTTTTGTGAGCATGATAAAGACTCAAAAGATCAGTCTTGCGCATCTTCTGAGACCTCTGCACATAAATTCGGAAGACTCGGACAACATTGAGAAAACCAAAAGAAATATCATCAAACTGAATACATAAAATCATTCAGGACCGGAATGACAATGTGTTGATTTAGATAAAAACCAGACACAACCGTAGGAAGTAAAGATGTCCTGTTACGAAGAACTGCCCTGTTTTTATGAAAAACAAGAAGAGGAGACTTGTAAGATAAAGCAGCAAGCTCTGAAAAACTGTGCGTGCCGCAGAAATGGGCAAAACCGTTTTCTAGGATAGAAATTTGAATTCCACTGTATTCAAAGGTTCAAAAAGGCGGATGCTGTAAAGCATTCAACACCAAATTCAAATCCCATGGTGGTACCGGAAGAACATATGGAGGTTGTACATGGAGAACGCCCTGAATGAAAATGTGGACATAAGGAATGACAGCAAGTTTTCTTTGAAAGAAGACAGAAAAAGCTGACACCTGACCTTAAAAAGAACTAAGGCGCAAACCTGCATCCAACCACTCCTGCAAGAACACAAGTAACCTGGCCAAGCAAAAAGAAGAAGTAGGATATCCCTTCTTTTTACACCAGTCAATAAGTTTTCCAGGCTCGATGAGAAATCTTTGCAGAGGCTGGTTTCCAAGCACAAAGCATGGTTTTCACCACAAGTTCGGAAACACCTTAGCGCTTAGGATCATAGCCTTAACAGTCACACCGTTAAAGCCAGACGTTGTAAACGTAGATGACAAAAAGGGATCTTGAGTTAATAGATCTGGGCGTAGCGGCAACCGCCAGGTCCGAGCTCGTCGGTGTACCAGGCCCTCTGTGGCCAATCCGGCGCCATCAGAAGAACTGGAACACCCTCTCTCTTTACCTTTCTTAACATCCTTGGAAGCATGGCTATCGGTGGAAAAAAGGTACACTAAGCAATACCTCCAAGGGACAGACATGGCGTCTACTGCAACAGCCATAGGATCTCTTGCACGGGAGCAGAAGAGGAGAACCTTGTGGTTCATCCGAGATGCCACCATGTCGATATTCGGGTGACACCATCATTCCACCAACTGATAAAACACCTTCGGATGAAGGGACAATTTCCGCCCGGCCAAGGGACTTTTGGTACCGCTCTGATGATTGATGTATGCCACTAATGTGGCATGGTCTGACTGAATCTTCACTGGCCTTCCCTGCAGCAAGTGTTGTGCGCTTATAAAGCATGAAGACTGCTCACAGTTCAAAGACATTGATTGGAAGCTTGGATTCCTTTTGAGTACAAAAACCCTGAAACCGTGCATGAAGACAGAAGGCCTCAAATCTCGAAGGCTGGCATCCTTTGTGATTAAATTTTAAATTGATAAAGTGCGTCCCCTGGCGAGAATCTGTTTATGTAACCACCAAAGGAGCAACTAACTGGTCTGCGGAGACAGGTGAAATACCTGGGCCGCCAGATTCAGATGGTATTTGTTGCATTGCAACAGAAGAACCAAATGGGACTGCTGTGCATGAAACTGAGCAAACTGGACCGGCTAGAAAGTCGATACATGTTGCCAAAAATGCTCATGGCGAAATGTACCGAAGGCTACCTTGCCACCAACCAAGATCTTACCCTATTCTACAAGGCTAGAATCCTGTCTTGGTTGGTAAGAACACCCGTTTTGATGGATGTGAAATAAAAATACTCAAAAAGATAATTTGCTGAGATGGGAGCAACTTGGACTTTTTGAAGTTGAGAATCCAACCGTGAAACTGTAGAGTCTGGATTACTACTTCGCTATGTCGCCTACAGCACCTTTGGAGACATTAAAAGAAGATCGTCCAGACAAGGGATGATTGTAATCCTCTTGGATTTTAGCAGAGCAGCCATGACCGGCATGATCTCTGTGAAGATACGTGGGGTCGTAGCCAGACCAAAAGAAAGAGCCTGAAATTGTTAGTGCTGTGACCGAACCGCAAACCTCAAAAGAAACGGATGACCCCTCTAGATAGGTACATGAAGATAGGCATTTATGATGTCTAGAATCCCCATGAATTTTCTATGTTCCATGCCGTAAATGACAGAGCTCAAAGACTTGATCTTGAACCTGGGCACTGTGACATGGGTGTTGAAAGATTTTCAGAGTCAGAATAAGCCCTTTGGTTTTAGTACGAGAAAAAGGTTGTAATAAAAACCCAAACCTCTTTGAGAAACTGGCACAGGAATCATCACTCCGGAATAAAGGAGGGATAGAAACGTTTCTCGTAAAACCAGTCGCTTTCGTGGACAAGTGGGAAGCCCTATGGCAAAAACTGTCTGGGAGAAAGACAGAGCAGACCGATCTTGTATCCTCAATTCACTACACCCAAGCCCAGACATCGGTAGTAGACTGCAACCACTGATCCCTAAACAAGAAAAGATCAGCTCACACCACTGCCGACAGCGGAGGAGCAAAATGTCCGGTCATGCGGACTGCTTGCTTGCAGGTTTCGCTGCTGGACGTCGAACCGACTAGGCCTGGCGCCCACGCAGCAAACCACCCCTAGGGGCGGATGACTGGCCTGTAGAAGATTGGCCTGAGGAATATTAACCCCGAAAACTTCCTGAGGACTGAAAGGACTGGAATTTGGATAATCTTTGTTTGGGAGCATTAACTGGGAGAAAAGTGCCCTTTCAACCTGTAGCTTGACTGATAATGGAGTCAAGCTGAGGTCCAAACAAAAGACCCCCAGAAAACGGTATGGTCTCAAGCACCTTTTCAGACTCCCCATCAGCCTTCCAGGACTTAAGGCAGAGAATACGACGAGCTGAAATACGTGCACCAATCAGTCCCGCGCATATAGCTGTCTCTTGTAAATAATCTATCGCCCTCTGAATTTGCTCCACTAATGGAAGCAGTTCAGAGGAAGGCCTGCCTGGTAACAAACCCTGAAAACGGTGTTTTGACCAGCGTTCTACTGCTTTGTTAACCCACGCAGATGCCAAAGCAGGCCTGAAAGAGGTTCATGCTGCCACAAAAATGAACTTAAGGACGGCCTTAACCTAATGGTCTGTATAATCCTTAAGAGTGGCTGTGGTAGGACAAGGAATAGTAGTTACCTTGGCTAACCTTGTAACTGCAGCATCCAAAAGTGGAAGCGTCTACCATTTAGCAAAAAATTTCAGGAGGAAAAGGATAAACCGACTGCAGTCACCAAAATACTTGGAACTTGCTATCTGGGGAAGTCCAAGGCTCTGACAACAAATCTTCCAATAAAGAAGAAGCCAGGAGAAAGAAAGAATTATTTTTTTCTTATTTATTTATTTTTTTCTTTTCCATGCAAAAAGAGCCTGTGCAACATGAGGAACCTCTTACTTAGGAAAGTGAAGTACATGACACACAGCTTGTATTAATTCCTCCACACTCTGGCGAACCGAATGAATCTCTTCCACAACCGAAGGAGCATCCATGTCAGAATTCACCAATAAATTACCTTCATTCTGGGAACTACAGTCAAATCTGACTTATTTTCCTGAAGTTGTGGCGCCATCTTCCTACGCTTATGTGAGGAAGACGGTGCCGCAGATTGTAACATCCTCTCTAAGAGGAAGAAACCTAAACCAAACCCTGTACAGAGGATGTAATTCCCTGTACCCAAGCAGGCTGTACAGACTCCGCCAGGGAGAAACAGTCAAACCTTGACTTAGCGAACTAGAACCCATGTCAGTTGCTACAGTGCAAGCAGAATCAGAAGATGGAGCGACCACAGCCTGTGACAGCACCAACTGAGCAAGTTCAGCCACCGTATTGGAGAGAGACCGAACTCAGGCATGTGTTGCCGTATGTAAAGCAGCAGCTGCTGTATTACACCGTATGCTCTTTGAAAGCCGGCAGGCTGCGCACAGAGCCTGCACGCCTTACTGACCTGATGGTAACTTAACGTGACAGACAGCCCAGGTGAAACTCAACATTGATGTAACACCAGCTTTACCACGCATGGCTTTTCCCCTTCTACCTTGTTAACAGATGGGACAAAACACAAACAAAACAGTGTAATAAACAGTGTAACAAAACAATATAAATAACAAGCAGCACACAAAACTGAACAGAAAGTGAGCCTGGAATACAGCCAATAAAGCCCCAGAGTAAAAGTAATAGACTTTTGAAAATAACAATCCCCAAACCTTTCTATCAGGACTCAGGACAGAAAAGGGAAGCTATAAAATGGCTGTTTATTCTGGTGTCTGCACACATAATAGTGAGAGACCACCATGGAGAAAGTGTAATAGATTCCCCCAGGGCCCAGCACTGCATTGGTAACATTCAACAATCCAGTGCCTAGCAGAGCTCACTATGCTAGTGACCTTTGCCTGACCCTGTCTCCTGAGCTAAAAATGGAATCTTTTTTTTTCTCCATAGAATGACTTCTCCTAGTAAGAAGCAGCCTGCTCAGGGACACACTGCGATTTTCTACCCCTCTTTCTCAGCATTGTGCTGGGAGAAGGTTTCACTTACCTTCTGCCATCCCTCCTCACGCAGTGTCTGCAGTCTATTTGACTGTCAGATCAGGAGGACGGACATAGCCTGCGGCGACTGTGCCCGGCTCCTAGGAGGGTATGAAAACGTTGGGAGAGGGAGGCTGGCAACAGAGGCACCTCTCACAGCACCTCCAATCCCCCCTCTCCATACAGCGCTTGCTGCACGCAATATATTAACTGTGAGACCACCTATGTTATCTACGTGCTGGAGTGCCCTTGTGGACTCCAGTACGTAGGTAGAACCACTTGCTCTCTAAAATGCCGGTTTAGAGAGCATAGGCTTAATATTCTTAAAGGTGTACATAACCATAGTGTGTCTAGGCACTTTTGAGATAACCACAACAGCAACCCAAGGGGTCTGTTAGTTATTGGGGTTGAGACAATTGATGTGACATTGAGGAAGGGGGGATGGATATAAGAGACTCTGCAGAGGAGAAGTCTCATGGATGTTTAAATTGCAAACTTTATACCCTGAAGGCTTAAATGAAACAATGGAATTCAACGACTGGTATTTATAGTAGAGGCCAGTTCAGAGGGGCTAGAACTGGAGTCTATTATAGGTATATAAATCATTAACTGCTGGTGATATTGAATGTAACACATATATAAGAAGCGGTGAATTGCCTCGTTTTTCAATATCACGGGTATCTTCAGAATTGTAATTAATAGCTATATTTATAGCGAAGTTTTTATTTAGCGATTGTTATTATTATTGTTATCTTTATTGTTATTTATGTGTATTTTTATATTTATTATTATTTTTTATTTGTCGATTATATATATATATATATATATATATATATTTTTTCTTTTATTATTATTATTATTTATTATTATACATGTGTATTTATGTGTGCTATACACGTTTGGTATTTACAACATGCTCATATTTTACATTTATATATATTCTTTAGTATTGTAACTATTGGTAAATGGTTAAAAGGTGGTTCCACCAATTACTACACAGATTAAGCAATTTGTCTCTTTATTTGACATATGGCTTCAATTGAGATAATGAGGATTTTTCCCTATAAAACGTCACCGATGGCAGATTTAGCTACATTGCTTGATAAAGTCTGCTTTGGCAGACGAAACGCGTCGCAGTAGCTTCAGAGGATTTTCCTAAATATTATTTGGATTGAGTATCTGGAATCTAGAAGTATTCGTTTTCAACTAAAGACCAATCTGAAGGAGAAACTTTACCTTGACGCTTTGTTTCCGCCTGGATTACTATTGGTGCGCACATATTTTTCATCTAATTACAACTTCAAGATGGACACACTGAATTTCCTATACTCAACCTTGTGATATATTTTTGTATTTTTATACATTTGGACCACCTTTCAGTTGGTGGACTTAGAGAGGAATACCCTCTGTTAATTATCTTATATCAGCTAATAGATCATCGGAGACAATTTTGTTTGTCTACAGCTTATGAGTCTATATATACATTCATTTTTATATATATATATATATTTATTTATATGTCTGTGTATTTATATTGCAATTATTTTATATATGTTTTATTAATAAATATATGGGCATCCTCTGCGCAAGTCTGCTTTTTCTAAATTTCTTGTATGTTAAACAGAGGGTTTGCACTACCTCTATTGAGTTGCTGCATTTGATGCCTATTTCTTAAAATAATTTGGTTAAATAACATAAGCGGCCGGAGCTTGCAGAGTATAATTGGTGACTTTAATATGAAACTTATGACCATAAAATAAACTTATTGTATAATCTCCTACAAATTATTAAAGTAATTTCATCGTTCTCCAATAAGCATTGTCTATACATTTGGTGTTACAGTAAATACAATACAGGTGACTTGGTAAGTTTCCATAGGTTCAGGCTTCAGGAAGGTCCAGTGTAATGCAGTCCATAGGTCAGTTCAAACAACCCCCTCCAAGGGTGGGGGTCAGCTTTCCAAGAGTAGGGGTCAGCTCTCCAGATGATGAATACTAATGTTCCCGCCGATAATTAGTTTAAACTGATCTATTAGCATTACACAGACAACATCATTCTAATCATTTATTCCCTATCATCCATAACTAGCGCACGCAATGTACGATCCTTTCGGCGAATGAACCGGACTTCTGCGAATAAATAGGGGATTAGAATGATACCAGACATGACATGTTTCCTATGACCTGACCCTTAGATCTCACTAATGTGTACATATAACCTTATAATATATAACTATAAACCAAATAACATCTGCTCATAAACAACTGTGGATTGGAACTATTATAAATATGAAATATATATATATATAAGTGAATGTGTAAGTGCAAGTGTATGCATGTGGGATTTATCGTGTGATTGCGCCATGACACGTGGCGTACTGATCGCAAGGTAAAACAATATTAATCAAAATACTTTCTTTCATCCAAATACACGATTTTGACACGGTGGCAGACACAGACTAATTCCGGCAACATTAACTACAAAGTTAGAAAGTAATTTGTGTTAAGCGATGATTCCTTCATATTCCACTATATAAACATGAACAGAAACTACCACAAATTACAAATATTGTTAAAAAGACAATTACTATTGTTTTGTTCATTTATGTTCCTGAAATCAGTCTATATTTCTCTATCTTTAAAGAACACACAGAAAATACTTGGTGACAGTGGGAATAAGTGATGTCTGTACCTTGATAAGCCTTTTCCCTCTTCTTCTTCTCGGTGTCAATGAAATTCTCAGAGGCAGATTTGATTTTTTGAACCCAGGCGGTTCTAACAAAGATAACACAACATTACTCCGTCATATCACTAACACACATGTAATGTGAGTCAATATGCATGTTTCAGCTTTGTTTCATATAGGAGGTATGTTTCACACCACAGTTTTCCCACATCAGTTTGTAAAACACCTTTGCATCAGTGTAACAGGAACCTCACATTACTACAATGTACTGCTGGGGGACCCTGGTCCTTCCATTATATAAAACTCTCAGTCTGTGGCTTCCTTCCATTCTCCTTCTCATATCATGTCACTGCCTCTGTCACATGCAGCCCTGTCCTCACTAACACATCACTTATCTCCTGATATACTCTGTGCTGCTGGGTGACCCTGCTCCTTCCACTATATAACTCTCAGTCTGTGGCTTCCTTCCATTCTCCTTCTCATATCATGTCACTGCCTCTGTCACATGCAGCCCTGTCCTCACTAACACATCACTTATCTCCTGATATACTCTGTGCTGCTGGGTGACCCTGCTCCTTCCACTATATAACTCTCAGTCTGTGGCTTCCTTCCATTCTCCTTCTCATATCATGTCACTGCCTCTGTCACATGCAGCCCTGTCCTCACTAACACATCACTTATTTCCTGATATAATCTGTGCTGCTGAGGAATCTGCTCCTTCCACTATTTAACGCCTAGTCTGTGTCTTCCTATTTGTCTCTATTTCCTCTACTCACATCATGTCACTGCTCCTGTCACATGCAGCTCTGTCCTAACACATCACTAATCTCCCGATATACTCTGTGCTGCTGGGTAACCCCAATAAAACACGCACCATACAAGCTGTGATAGGAGAAAAGTGACAACATCACAGTACATAAGTAAGAAGACTGCATATTTGTCATAGTTACAGGCCGTGGTTAGGCCTGTGTGAGTATAATTCTACGGATGTCCTTCCTGCACTGCACCACCAGAAACTTGGCCAGGCCCCCACAGTGACAGCAGACTTTCTGGACGATAGGATGAAGCACATGAGACTTACCTCTCATTAATGTTATCTGTCCTTAGTGTGTACACCCGGTCTATGTGGGAGATGTGGAACACGGGTTCATCGCTGGATGGGTCACTTGGCAATTTCACCAATACTTCATTCAGAAAAACTGGCTATGGAGAACAAATAACAAAGAAGATGTTTACTACATTTTCAACCTGCAAAATTCCAGATATCCGTCAGCAGATCACATAAGCAGTAATAAGACAAGCAGCATAGTCACACGCAGGCTACCTTGTTAGTATACTGCTGTTTACACTGCTGTGCATGTGGGCAGCACAGAGGCACAGGGTCCTATCTGTGTGTGGAGTTTGGATACTCTCCCTGTGTTTGTGCGGGTTTCCTCTAAGTGCTGCGGTTTCATCCCACACTTCAAAAAAATACTGGTGGTGTTTGTCTGAACAAGTACTAAAAAGTGACATCATACAAGTACTACTAGTAATCCCATTGCTAGTAGACAATGTGGGTATTACTATCATTAGCATACGAAGTAACACTGTATATATTGATAGGTCTTTTATATGTGACCGATGATAATGAATAATAGCTGTTTTTAAAGCTTAGCTATTTCATCTCTCAGTTCCCAATAATCAAGGTAGCAACTATAATAGAATGAAACCAGCTCAGAGAACAGCTACACAAAGACTGTTACTAGACTGCCACATATAGACAGATGAAACTTTAAGGGGTTCTCCAACTCTCAGAGAATTCCTAAGGCTAACAGTGCCCACAAATAGCAGTTAGATGGGGTGCAACCCTTTATTTAATAAGAGTAACATGACCTCCCATAAGGAGTGTTTAAGACTTCAGCCTGGGAGATTATTAAAACCTGCAAAGGTATTTCATACCATATCTTATTATTGGTCAGCCAAGGCTGCCGACGCAGCCCCAGCCAGCAAGGCTGCCGACGCAGCCCCAGCCAGCAAGGCTGCCGACGCAGCCCCAGCCAGCAAGGCTGCCGACGCAGCCCCAGCCAGCAAGGCTGCCGACGCAGCCCCAGCCAGCAAGGCTGCCGACGCAGCCCCAGCCAGCAAGGCTGCCGACGCAGCCCCAGCCAGCAAGGCTGCCGACGCAGCCCCAGCCAGCAAGGCTGCCGACGCAGCCCCAGCCAGCAAGGCTGCCGACGCAGCCCCAGCCAGCAAGGCTGCCGACGCAGCCCCAGCCAGCAAGGCTGCCGACGCAGCTCCAGCCAGCAAGGACATAGTATTTAACAGGCATTAAACCAATTGTACAGGTTTAGTGGTAAAATTACATATAAACAAATAACAAGCAGCCTACATATGGTGCTGTATTGTGCCTTCAACGCTTGTCAATTGTCCCATTATGAAACACTAGACAGTGACTGTTTACGGAGTACACACAGACAGACGATTGTGCAGACACTACTACTGGCCTTTGCCTTTACAATAAACTAAACAGGATTCTTTAGATCAGTAATTTCAGGATATTTCAGAGGGATCAGGATCCATCTGCGTTCTTACCGTTTTGTACATCTTGTATTGGGCGTTGGTTTTAGGGCTGAAAAGCTTGTCTGACCCAGAGGACACAAACTGCTTGACCATGTAAGTCAGGAGCAGGAAGTCACTGAACAGAAACCCGTACAGCTCCTTGCTGCTCTTAGTCTTGTACAGTTTGCCGCTGTGTAGGATCTTCCGAGGCCCCAGGCAGTTTGTAAGGGAGTTAAAAATGATGTGCTGAAAGACAGACAGAAGACACACTATGACTGGTGAGGACAATGTATATAAACTGTATGCAACTACACAGGACAGATATAGAATAGTTTACATACTGATGGGTAAGCATAAGACATAGTTGGGAATACAATAATATTGCATAATGATCCAGTCGTTTAACCATTACTTTATATTACATATACATTCATACATATATCGAATATATAAATGCTTAGTGGCGTGTGTGTGTGGAAAAAAAAAACCGAGCTGCAGCGCCACCTGCTGGGCAGAGTTATACACTGACCTACTAAATTCTTAGTGTGTGTGGGAAAAAAAAATTCAAAAAGGGCTGAAATTTGGTAGGGCTCAAACTCATTTTCGTGAGGTAATTTTACCTCATGAACACACATGTGTAGAGGCGTGCGTTAGTGTGTGTGTGTGTAAAAAACTATTTTCTCAGAAAGGGCTCATCCAATTGACCTGAAATTTGGTATACTGACATTATTTGACAAAAAAATTAGAATAGTCAAGTCAGTTAACTTCCATCATCCCCCCGTGGGAGGGGTAGTAAAGGTTAAATTTACGAGTTGAGGGGTCAAACTCATTTTCGTGAGGTAATTTTACCTCATGAACACACATTAAAAAGGCCGCTTGCGTCGGGAAGTAACGCTCTTCCACTGAGGAGGCCTGGGCTAGGTCCAAATGCATGACAAGAACCTTTTTAAGACCTTAAGTAGCTTGATTTGACTAGAATGCATGAGTATCATGCACGGGTTAACTTGTCTATAATATAAATGCTTAGTGGCGTGTGTTAGTCTGTCTGTGTGGAAAAAATAAAACCAAGCTGCAGCGCCACCTGCTGGGCGGAGTTATACACTGACCTACTAAATTCTTAGTGTGTGTGTGTGGAAAAACAAATTCAGAAAGGGCTGAAATTTGGTATACTAAGATGTTTTTAATTTGTTAATTTATTTTGTTAATTGTTAAAAGTGTTTATAAAGATTTTAAAAAATATATATATATATTTTTTGAAGGAGAAGTGACAGTTGGGAGTGGTTGCCGGCGGTGACAGTGGGGAGTGGTTGGTGGTTGCCGGGGGTGACACTCAGGACCGCTGAGAGAGATCCCTGTGTCTGGATAGACATCTGGATAGATGTGGCGATGAAAATGAAGGATGAGGTGATAGAGAAGAATGATGAGGTGGTGACATGTGGACAAAACCACGTTAAAAAAGGGCGCTTACGTCGGGAAGTAACGCTCTTCCCCTGAGGAGGCCTGGGCTAGCCCCAAATGCATGACAAGAACCTTTTTAACACCTTAAGTAGCTTGATTTGACTAGAATGCATGAGCATCATGCACGGGTTAACTTGTGTATATATATATATCTATATCCATATCCAATCACACACTAACCTGCTACATAGACTGTGTGACTGCGCTCACTGTGACATCACCATCCAATCACACACTAACCTGCTACATAGACTGTGTGACTGCACTGTGCTCACTGTGTGACATCACCATCCAATCACACACTAACCTGCTACATAGATTGTATTTGGCATATTAACACCCACACAATAGAGGCAGCAATTTTATGAGCTGCAGCCAATTTACTAGCAACCAGCGACATCACTGAGGAACCTTGCAAGCTGATAGGTGGCATCTACATAAATAGTGATACAGCCTATAAAATGGCTGCCTCCACAGCATCTGCCCCGTTCCCTGCAGTGTATCTCCCTCCCCAGTGCAGTAACAGTGCTCACCTCGGTAAGACCCTCACACTGGACGTGTGCCTGTATCCATTCCAGCCTGTCCGAGTTCTCCTTCTCTCGCACCCCTTCATTAACCTGAGAGCACAGCTCCTCTGCTCGCTCCAGGGCAAATTTCAGGTTCCCATGATCAGGGTGAGATTCTGGGGTATTCTCCAGGATCTGGTATCAATGTAAACATCACAAGTGAGGGGACGGTTCCTTTAGAAAGAATGACAGGGTGTACTTGGCTAGGTACTCACGTTCTTTATGATGAGGGGATATCGCGTTATCCTTTGCATGGGTTTGAGCAGGAAGCTGGATAGAGGCATTCCCTTGCAGCGTGGGTCAGTCGCTAGTCTCTGCAGGCAAAGAAACACATTAGCCAAAATATCCAGCAAGTAATAATCCTACATTAAATAGAAACTATTACAAAACTGGCATTAAAAAAAAGCAGATCAGAAGATTATAGGAGGTTTATAATACTTTTCAATATCACCCAGTATATATTATAGCTGAGCTAATACCATCTATGCAAGGACTAATTAGGACTAACCATTTGGCCTGTTAGTCTGCTAAAATAAGGTCTTGAGAAAGGGCAGTTGTCTCGCCTCAAAATATTATCTAAAGAAAAATACACCATGGGTCCTAATCTCTGACATATCTCTCGAGACCTTCAAAATCACACGGACACCTGGTTTTAACATTACTGTAAGCACATACAAAGCTGAATTTGTGCAGGGAAAGACGTAAAAAAGGACAATTCATTCCATAACGCCCATTACATCTTCATTTACATTTATAGTTGCCCTTTAGATATAGCTCTGTTGTATAACAGCTGTGTCATTTCATTATGGAGTAACCTAGTTTGGTTTCAACCTGGAGACGGTTTGCTTTGTCTGCCAATCTACCCGTGAGCCCCCGACCTAAAGAACACCACTATCATTCATTTCCTGGCAAGGGGAAGTACACGTGTAGCACATTTATTTATTTATGTTTATCTGGAAACAGTTTATTAAAGTAAATGTAATATACTCTGGCAGTTGCTGCATTTTATACTATTTGTGGCATGCCTATTCCACAGCATATGAACTGAACATGTGAAATGTGTATCCTAGCAATAATCCCACGGTTGTGTGGACAGGCCCAGCTTTTACATAGAAGGTCATCCTGGCAGGCCGAAATCTATTCAGGCACGAAAGAATACCTAGCTTAAAAAAAAGTATTGAAACAAAATAATAACCATCAACATAATGCGGTGTGTGTGTGAGATATATAAGTAAATATATCACCGCTGAGAAGACAGGTGTATCATGGGGTTTTGGTTTGTTGGGTGAAGGTTAGCCCCCTGCCAACTGTCCCATGTCTTCACCAATATCTCTGCCCATCCTCTATGTGTATAACTTTTTATATTGAAGGCTATACATGATAGCTCTCCTTCCCGGGGAGTTCGGGACCACTCCATGCCTGCACACAGGGTCTAAAAAGCTATTGTGCAAATCTGTGGGCGGCATAATATAGATGTCAATGAACAGCTGGGAAATGCATTATGGGTAATAAAGTGGGTCTACCTTAGAGACTTCTCTGTTTTAGGTGTGGAGGTATTGCCAATGAAGCAGTAACATAGATGTACCCATACATTGGAATTTCATTTTGACTAGAGAATATTCTCTTTTAAAGCTACAAGAGCAGAGGGCTCTCTCGCTTCACGGTTAGTATACCGAATGACTCTGTCTACCCCTTTACGGTGCACAGAAAGTCACTGCATTGGGCAAGGCCACTTAAGAAGATGATGCAAGGTAAAAATGTCATTAAATCAAATGTGAATCCAGAGTGAGCTGACCGCTTTATGTGCCATAAACCAACCTTCAGGAAATCTTTAAATTCTGCTTCTTCGTCTGTTTTGGATTGTAACAGGGAAGCTCCATTAAGCTGACAGCTGCAGAAGCGGATATACGCCTGCATGTGTGACAGCTCCGTCGCCAAAATATCACCAATCATCGGAACCGGCATCTTTTCACCACCGGTCTTCTTACGCACCCGCAGCGCCCTGCAACCAGAGCAACGGGTGGAGGTTATATACTAACATTCGCTAGTTATCAGTGTGGAGACAGGAGAGCGAGCAGATCATAGCTACATGCAGCTTGATATGTAATCCAGAGAGACTATATATACTGTACTGTATATACTCTGCACAATCTGTAAACCCGCAAAACTAGGAGCAGCTAAATTTTACGGGGGTGTTTCCACTGACCGTGAAGTGGGCATGCACTTGGCAGATGCGCACACGTACATTTAGCAGTTTGCAAATAGCAATTCCTGCTCATCTGTGCATTTTGCAACAAAATAAATGGCTTTAACCGGCTCCAAAACGGGTTTTGTACTCACTTCAGTAACTTAGTGTTGGACATAATAAGCTCCTTCCAGTTGACAAAGATCAGACCCATTTCAGCCTCGTTCAGGACGCCAGAATCTGTCATTGGTTTCTGGAACACCTGAAATAAATACACAGTGATAAAAAGATTAACGTCACATTCTATAAAGAGGTTGGGAAGAAATCACAGATTAACAAAACCTGCAGGAATCTTAGGATATATTCTTCTACACCTGGCACATGCCCAGTCATAGTACCACATCACTGTTATAAAGCAACTAAAGCTTCACATTTGCTGTAGTGTAATAACAGGTGAGCAGACATGATTGTCCATAGATATCAGAAATCCCGTGATTAATCCAAACAATTATACTAAATAAAGTAAACTCATCACTCCAAGATCTTTTCACTTAAAATTCTGGAAGGACTGAGCCATAACATAGCCCTGGTACGAGGGGTGATGAGGACTTCTGCAGGTGAGTGCTGTAAGGGTGGAGGAAGTGGCCGTACGGTCCGAGAGGAGTACTACTTAATTATACGGCACTCACCTCAATCACAAGCTGGAGGTCGTCCATATACCGCTCCTCCGTCTGGATCAGCTCATGGATGTACCCCTGCCTCTTCCTCTCCATGGGCTGCATAGTGTCCAAGGACTGGAGGTCAGCGCACCCTACAAGTAAGGTAACACCACATCATAATGTATCACAGAACAGCTACTATATACTAGGAAATATATGGGCACCACGGTGGCTTAGTGGTTAGCACTTCTGCCTCACAGCACTGGGGTCATGAGTCTGATTCCCGACCATGGCCTTATCTGTGTGGAGTTTGTATGTTCTCCCTGTGTTCACGTGGGTTTCCTCCCACACTCCAAAAACATACTGGTAGGTTAACTGGCCGCTACTAAATTGACCCTAATCTCTCTCTCTCTCTCTCTCTCTCTGTGTATGTTAGGGAATTTAGACTGTAAGCTCCTATGGGGCAGGGACTGATGTGAGTTCTCTGTACAGCGCTGCAGAATTAGCGGTGCTATATAAATAGCCGATGATGATAACATTTTCAAGAGAGACGAGACAGATATGATAGAAACATTCAAGTGTATCTAAGGTATTAACAGAGCTTATTAGGACATTGTTTATAATACAGGACATACAATGGGATATAATGTAAAATCGGGGAAGAAGATTAGAATGTAACACACGGAAACATTTATTCATAGAAAATATGATTTATCCATGGAACAGTCTCAAGGGACTTAACACGTCAAGGTGATAAACATAAGGCTATTGTGACGACTTATTAACACCCCCCCGCGACAGCAAACAAAACTCATTAGTCAAAGACATGGGCAGACTATCATCATCATCACCATTTATTTAAATAGCGCCACTGATTCCGCAGCGCTGTACAGAGAACTCACTCACATCAGTCCCTGCCCCATTGGTGCTTACAGTCTAAATTCCCTAACATAGAGAGACAGAGAGACTAGGGTCAATTTTTGATAGCAGCCAATTGACCTACTAGTATGTTTTTGAAGTGTGGGAGGAAACCGGAGCACCCGGAGGAAACCCATGCAAACACGGGGAGAACATACAAACTCCTCACAGATAAGGCCATGATCGGGAATTGAACTCATGACCCCAGTTTTGCACCAAGTCAGAGCTGGCACCTGAAGAGAGTTTTCTTAGGAATGGCCCCAATACACAATATGTACCTTCATCACTACAATAATCTCACGCCACAAAATAAAACCTTGTTACTGTACTGGTCCACATAATATGCACATCGGTGCATCTACTCAGCAGTCACACCTAACTCCTCACCCTCTGTCTGTGCACACGGCTGCTCCTGCACTAATGCAGCCATCTGGCTACACAAACCTCTGCACTGCAGCAGACATATATGCGCACTGGTGCAAACAGAGTGAAAGCTGCTGTTTTGCCCTTCGTCTATAACCTCCAGTGGAGGCAGCTATTTTGTGTGCTGAAGCATTATTAATGAGAATGTTTCTTGTCTCTGGGATATCCTTTGTTCCCAGTGAGGCTGCTTCCTCAAATATTGGTTTAGCGCACACAATGGCTGCCTCCACCATGTGTAGATGAGAGGTGCACTTTAATAAATGTCTGTAGAACACGTTACCATTACATAATATGTCCTCTGGTGCACTACACAGTAAGACGCACTGTAATTAGTGGTAATATCACGTGACTGCTTCCTGACATGACACTAAGAATGCGAGGCGTGACATTTTGGAATGCTCATGGTTTGCTGCCTGGTAATTAGACATTTTTAGACTGAAATGGGACAATTATTCTGCCCGTCAGTGCCCAAATGAGTTTCTTCGCAGAATGGAAATAGCAAAACATCTTATCTTTTTATCTATGTGTTTATCCATTCTAGTGGTTTAAAAATAATTGTGTCAAAACATTTCAATATAGGATTAAAGGATCAGGCCTTATATACATGGATGCTGAAAAATACTTAAAAGAGTAGATAAAACCTTGCACTTCATTCTCACTTTAACACAGCATTCAAATCATGTTCTCAAAGCTTCCCTGCAGCATAGTGTATTGAGTACTAAATGAGTGCTCCCATATAACTCCATTACATTATACCTAGGAGTGACATCTGCAGGCAAAACCATTCAACTACCTACCAGAAATGTCAGATCAAAAATAACACTCCTACCACCTTTGCGGGACACATGCTGCCCTGCTCTCCCCTTGGAGGGGGAAAGAGGGGGAAGGAGAGAGAGCGAATGAAGCACAGCCGAGAGGGAGGGGAGGGAGGGAGGGAGGGCGAGCGAATGAAGCGCAGCCGAGAGGGGAGGGAGGGAGGGAGGGCGAGCGAGCGAATGAAGCCCAGCCGAGAGGGGAGGGAGGGAGGGAGGGCGAGCGAATGAAGCGCAGCCGAGAGGGGAGGGAGGGGGAGCGAATGAAGCACAGCCGAGAGGGGAGGGAGGGAGGGAGGGGGAGCGAATGAAGCGCAGCCGAGAGGGGAGGGAGGGAGGGAGGGCGAGCGAATGAAGCGCAGCCGAGAGGGGAGGGAGGGAGGGAGGGAGGGCGAGCGAATGAAGCGCAGCCGAGAGGGGAGGGAGGGGGAGCGAATGAAGCACAGCCGAGAGGGGAGGGAGGGAGGGAGGGAGGGGGAGCGAATGAAGCACAGCCGAGAGGGGAGGGAGGGAGGGAGGGGGAGCGAATGAAGCACAGCCGAGAGGGGAGGGAGGGAGGGAGGGGGAGCGAATGAAGCACAGCCGAGAGGGGAGGGAGGGAGGGGGAGCGAATGAAGCACAGCCGAGAGGGGAGGGAGGGAGGGAGGGAGGGGGAGCGAATGAAGCACAGCCGAGAGGGGAGGGAGGGAGGGAGGGAGGGGGAGCGAATGAAGCACAGCCGAGAGGGGAGGGAGGGAGGGGGAGCGAATGAAGCACAGCCGAGAGGGGAGGGAGGGAGGGGGAGCGAATGAAGCACAGCCGAGAGGGGAGGGAGGGAGGAGGAGCGAATGAAGCACAGCCGAGAGGGGAGGGAGGGAGGAGGAGCGAATGAAGCACAGCCGAGAGGGGAGGGAGGGAGGAGGAGCGAATGAAGCACAGCCGAGAGGGGAGGGAGGGAGGAGGAGCGAATGAAGCACAGCCGAGAGGGGAGGGAGGGAGGAGGAGCGAATGAAGCACAGCCGAGAGGGGAGGGAGGGAGGAGGAGCGAATGAAGCACAGCCGAGAGGGGAGGGAGGGAGGAGGAGCGAATGAAGCACAGCCGAGAGGGGAGGGAGGGAGGGGGAGCGAATGAAGCACTGCCGAGAGGGGAGGGAGGGAGGGAGGGGGAGCGAATGAAGCACAGCCGAGAGGGGAGGGAGGGAGGGGGAGCGAATGAAGCACAGCCGAGAGGGGAGGGAGGGAGGGAGGGGGAGCGAATGAAGCACAGCCGAGAGGGGAGGGAGGGAGGGGGAGCGAATGAAGCACAGCCGAGAGGGGAGGGAGGGAGGGGGAGCAAATGAAGCACAGCCGAGAGGGGGGTAGGGGGAGAATCGAATGAAGCACAGAGGAGAGGGGAGGGAGAGCGAATGAAGTTCAGAGGAGGGGAGCGAGAGATAATGAAGCACAGGGGAGAGGGGTATGATACGATTTTTCAATACCGAGTACAGAGACATTGAGTAGACCGATATTTAAAATGCGAACACTGACACTCCGACAGGACAGAAACAGTGACTTACCATTACACTGACACAGTAGCTTCCCGACCCCATGTGTAGTACATGAGATTGTAGCTTTCATTTATTTAGTGCATTCTAAAAAAATGACAGCTAGAATCTGATCGGTTGTTATTGTGCGTCATTTTGGACCCGCCCCCGTTGCGTCATTTGACAGCGGGGGGCGGGGCCAAATGCTGCGATTCACCGAGAATTGCGGCGTTTGGGACCTACTTCTGCCCACAAGTGGGCAGACCTGGGAGATTGCCACACTCTCCCGGGAGTCCATGAGACTCTCGCAAAATGCGGGAGTCTCCCGGATATTCCGGGAGAGTTAGCAAGTATGAATTATTCTGTAAAAATAAAAACAATGACAGAATCTGATTGGTTGCTATGGACAACACTTCCATTTCTATGGAATTACCTGTTGTGCAGGTTTTATAAAAGGTCCATCACTATGTTCTAATTTACATGCACTGTTCAGTCTTTTTAAGTGGGTTAAAATGTCTGAAATACTTATATATGTAAATGAGCCCTTCAATTGGAAACGCTGCAGCTAAAGTACTTCTTGAGAGACAACTGTTTAGTTTTTTAAGATTAACAGCTTTAGATTACTACAGGAACTGCAGCTACTGAATTTTTCTGTCTGGAAAAATGCAGTTTCCAAAGATGGCCATCTGACAGCAGCTTAAGGCATTAAAACCAACAAATCTGTTCTGAAATAAGATAGAAGTATCAGCAGTTTAACATATTTACAGTCTTAATCTTACCAATAAAATACATGTTAATGGAAACACGTCTGTTTCACAAGCAGTGAGATCAGTCTGTATTATAGAGCTGTAAGTGCTGTTTTATATCATTACACTGAATGGCTGTGGCCTTAATTACCACAATTAGCAATTTCACAATGATGAGATCACTATACACAGTACATGTGCCACAAGTAATGGTTTGTGCTTCCAGGGAGGGAGAGACCATGTGCCAAGTAAATCATTACACCTGCTGCATTCCTGCATACTAAGTAATAAATAATACTGCAATATTGCATAGAATACTATATGGTACCACAGAGTAATAAATAATACTACAACACTGCATAGAATACTATATGGCATCACAGAGTAATAAATAATACTACAACACTGCATAGAATACTATATGGCATCACAGAGTAATAAATAATACTACAACACTGCATAGCACACTATCATGATCATCATTTATTTATATAGCGCCACTGATTCCGCAGCGCTGTACAGAGAACTCGCTCACATCAGTCCCTGCCCCATTGGGGCTTACAGTCTACATTACCTAACACAGACAGACAGACAGACAGACAGAGACTAGGGTCAATTTTGATAGCAGCCAATTAACCTACTAGTATGTTTTTGGAGTGTGGGAGGAAACCCACGCAAACACGGGGAGAACATACAAACTCCACACAGATAAGGCCATGGTTGGGAATTGAACTCATGACCCCAGTGCTGTGAGCCAGAAGTGCTAACCACTTGGCCACCGTGCGATACACTATATGGTATCACAGAGTAATAAATACTACAACACTGCATAGAACACTATATGGAATCACAGAATAATACATTGAGCTATAACAACCCACAGGACAGTATATGTATCACAGAGTAATAAATAGAGCTATAACACCCCACTACTGGAAGAGTAGACACCCTACCGGATGCGGGTGTAGGTGGGGCTTAATGACGTGATTCGCGTAATGAGGCCCCACCCCCAACACCGCAAGTATGGGTTAGGTCAACAATCTCATATAGTTTATTGTTCTTTAAATATGAAGTTAAGTACTGGTAAGCATGCGTACAAAAATAATTTTTCTCATGTGTTCTCCTACAAATTATTATTTCCATTTCACAATTCATCTGGAGAGCAGACAGGTATAGCTGCCAGTCACATGCTAACAGACTCACACCATGTCATGTGATAGAGCAGGGAGGGTCAGTGCAGGCAGAACTCAGTGGTGTGTTCCAAAGGGGTGGTGGGGAATCTTCAGAGACCCCCCCTTGAGTTGGGGTATGTTAAACCCCAGACCTCCTCCTTCTATGGCCTTCCATCCATTCCACACTCCGTAGATTTTGTTCAGTTTTTCTTTTTGAAAAAAAGGCTCTGCATACAGCTAAAGTGTTGGTTCATCTGTTTTAGCTCTATTATTATATAAACAATAACATTGTCAAGTTGTATTTATGCCTTTAAATATTGCTGAGTTGGCCTTCCTATGTTATTTATTTTGGTGAAATTTAACCATATTTTTCAGTTCTTTTATATGGACATTGAGTTTATTTTATGTTTTTTGTGTGTTCGTTTACTTTTCTTTTAAATGAAATATGGACTTCTTTTAAAACTCAAGTATTAAAAAACTGTCAAGTTACTGCATAAAGTGTATTTTACAAGTTCCTTTGCAACAATGAAAATCTCCAAAGCCTCTCTGGTCACTAAATCATGTGCCATGTGACTGTGGTTGCCATGGTAGTCACATGACACTGTGCAGAATTCTAAACCATTAACAACATTTCTGTATTAAAAAACAAAAAAACAAACAAAACCACACCTAATTTTGTGTGAATAAAGCAAGATAAACATTATAATTACTATGCATAACTCCAAAATTTACCCACAGGGAACACTTTTGCTGGGGAGTCTAAAGATAGTTTATTTTACCTCTGCCAAGAAAGCAGTAAGCTGCACCACGCACGTTAAAAACTCGGAAACATTCAGAGATTTAGGGCTAGATTTACTAAGCTGCGGGTTTGAAAAAGTTGCCTATAGAAACCAATTAGATTCTAGCTATCATTTTGTAGAAAGTACTAAATAAATGAAAGCTAGAATCTGATCGGTTGCTATAGGCAACATCCCCACTTTTTCAAACCCGCAGCTTAGTAAATATACCCCTTAGGCTCACTTTGCACAACAAGTTATGTCAATAAGGCTTTCACAATATTTATAGCATTTCCCTTCTAATTCAGACAATAACTCTAGATTGCCTTGGGTTATATCAGGCAGCTCACATGAAAAATGATTGATATATTTCCGCCGGTGAGCAATAGACAGGAGAAGTACTTACAACTGTTCAGACTTGTCGTAGAACCACCAGCAAATCCATCACATCCCTGAGCCAACAGCAGCAAAGCTTCCTTCTCCTTCAGTATTAAAGGGTTGGGAAGAGATTTAAGAACCCTGCGATACATTTCATCACTGTCCTTCTCCCCTACAACACAGAACAACTGCTTCATAGTGTAATCCTACCATCTACCTCGTCTTAACGTAATACGCACATGGAAAGTGTCCACAGCCATAGGAATGCCGTGTACCTGAACATTGGTATGAATCAGATTCACCTGTCTGACAGGCTGGGACAAGGAAACTGTCCTCATGGCATCGTCAACGTGACTACTCCGAGTCATCCCTCTAGGAATACATGGCATTCTAAAACTCCTCATTTAGGTACAGTAAGTCAAGGGAACATACCGTGACTCATCGCATTCTAGTGAAAGCACAATTTTTGAACACACAACAGATAAAAGGATTCCAATTTTCCACTTCTTTGAAAAAAAAATTCCATTCAAAAGTACATTTTCATGGCTTAATAAATATTTATGGACTTTGAATGTTCTTCAGCCATTAGCCCAAGATCCAAATATCAGCCTTCTTGTATATGGTCTTTCTTCCCTCGTCAGGCATTCGTCTTAAACTTCTCTTATTGTCACAAACCATTGACCTCACGCAACACAACCTCAGAACACAATTTGGAAGCAGCTATATCCAACCGATATACAAACAAGTTTAAATCCAGCTCAGAAGTGATTATTGTTGCCTTTCGGTAATTTTACGGTCAGTACGTTGCTCCCTCGAATATATTTTTACTTTTAAATATAACAAGAGACAATCTGTATTACAAACATTTGTCCTTTAAAAATTACTAGATTAACATACTTGGGCACAAATAAATTGTGGGAAAAAAACCAGTATACCCAGTTGTTATATATATTTGTTCACAAATAATTCAATAGGGGGAATTTAATTGGCTGCGAGGTGCCGCTGTGTGTCTCTGTAACAGTTAGAGGGGACTCATTGAGTCAAGAGTATTTACTAAAATCTTCACTCATTTTCCCTTGCGCCCCATAGACATGCGAGAGAAAATGAGCAGAGATTCTTTACCAACCCAGACCCAAAACAAAAGTCGATCCCATGTGAAAAGACATCTAATAACATTTTGAGACTCAAGCTAAATGTATGGGGTAAACTGTTTGACTAGGAGCTAAGCTATCCCCATTCAATTCAATGTGTCAGGATGAGCCGATTCCAGTGCTAGCGATTTTCTAGATGTAAAAGTCCTAGGGGTAAATGTAATAAAAAGGAGGTTACTTTAAACCGCTCGGCTGTTTTTTAAAACAGCAATTTTTTTTAAAGGCAAAGCCCACCCCCTAGTGCCCGACAATAATTAATCCAACCATTTTTCCAAATTAATTCCGTCTCTGTGACCTCCCCCAGGTAGTTAGTGCAGTTCCAAGCACACTACAAAATTAAGACAAAGAACATTCCAGACACATCCGGGACAAGAGCATTGAGAAGGACCAATCAGGAAAAGAAGAAAAGAAGATTTCCAAGGCATTAAATATACCCCAAAGCACAGTCAAGTCAACCATACAAAAATGGAGAAGATATTGAACAACTGTGAATCTGCCAAGGACGGGTCGGCCTTCAAAACTCTGGGTGAGAATAAAAACCTCACATCAAAGCCCAGCTACAGTATGCCCAAAGACAGGTGGGAGACACAGCGTGGAAGAAGATTCTACTGATGAGACCACAATTGATCTTCTCAGTTTCAATGCTAAGCATTATGCTTGGCACCTATATAACGTTGCACTATACCTACAGCAACGCATGGATGTGGCATCATGTTATGGGGATGCTTCTCTGCAGCAGGGACTAGAAAGCTCATAAAAATAGAGGGGAAAACGGATTGAGCAAAGTACACAGAAAACCTGGAGGAAAACCTGTTGCAGTCTACAAGAGCGCTGGGACTTGGAAAATAAATTATCTTCTAACATGACAATGACCCACCAAAAGCCACAGCGGAGTGGTTTACCACCAAAAAGGATAATGTCAAGAAGTGTCCTAGTCAAAGACCAGATGTCAATCTCAATCCAATTGAGCATCTGTGGCACCATTTAAAAATCATTATTCAAACGACCACCATCCAACCTGTTGGAACTTGAGCAACTAAAAGTCCAGGGTCTTGATGTGTAAAACTGTGGGACACCTACCCAAATAGACTCAGAGCTATAATTGCCGACAGAGGTAGTTGTACCAACTATTAACTCAGGGATGGGGGGGTATTAATACAATCACTTTTTTTGTTCATAAATAATTTGGTTGAATTTTTGTTTTTCCACTTTATCAAGTACGGTACTTTGTGTTGATTAGTGGAAATAAATTTTAAATAAATTCATCATGACAAAACGTGAAAAAGTCCAATGGGGACGAATACCTTTTGTAGCCACTGTATATTTATTTTGTCAGAATCATTAAGGAGTATTCATTTTGGGCTCATATATAATAACCCGTGCATGATACTCATGCATTCTAGTCAAATCAAGCTACTTAAGGTGTTAAAAAGGTTCTTGTCATGCATTTGGGCCCTAGCCCAGGCCTCCTCAGGGGAAGAGCGTTACTTCCCGACGTAAGCGCCCTTTTTTAACGTGGTTTTGTCCACATGTCACCACCTCATCATTCTTCTCCATCACCTCATCCTTCATTTTCATCGCCACATCTATCCAGATGTCTATCCAGACACAGGGATCTCTCTCAGCGGTCCTGAGTATCACACTCCTCTCACTCTGTCACCCCCGGCAACCACCAACCACTCCCCACTGTCACCCCCGGCAACCACCAGCCACTCCCAACTGTCACTTCTCCTTCAAGAAATATATATATATTTTTTTAAAATCTTTATAAACACTTATAACAATTAACAAATTAAATTAACAAATTAAAAACATCTTAGTATACCAAATTTCAGCCCTTTCTGAATTTTTTTTTCCACACACACTAAGAATTTAGTAGGTCAGTGTATAACTCCGCCCAGCAGGTGGCGCTGCAGCTTGGTTTTATTTTTTCCACACACACACACACACACACACACACAGACAGACACACAGACAGACACACACACACACACACACACACACACACAGACAGACAGAGACAGACAGACAGACAGACAGACAGGCAGGCAGGCAGACAGACAGACAGACACACAGACAGACAGACAGACACACAGACAGACAGACAGACACACAGACAGACAGACAGACACACAGACAGACACACAGACAGACACACAGACAGACACACAGACAGACAGACACACAGACAGACACACAGACAGACACACAGACAGACAGACACACAGACAGACAGACAGACAGACAGACACACAGAGACAGACAGACAGACTAACACACGCCACTAAGCATTTATATTATAGATATGACTTATGTACAAGTTAATTGGAACAAATTAAGTAAATACCTACTTATTCCAACTATATAAATTTCTAAGGTGATTGAATTATGTCATATTTGATTTACACTCAATTTCAATTTCTACATTCTCCTCCCCTGATCGGGCAGTACCCCATTTTCATCAAACCCTAGCAACTGCCATGGATCAAGTGGCTCCAGCGACACTACATACTTCCCGTAGAATTCGTTGCCAACCGTAGCACACTACAGTAACACGAACTCTACAAAAAACTCTCTCGTAAAGCAGAACGTTACTGGCGCAAATCTTGTACCTCTAATGATTTCATCACATATACTGATATCTACCACTCCTATAGAAATGCTCTGGACACTGCTAAATAAACCTACTTCCAATCTCTCATCTATGATCAGGATTCTAACCCCAAACGCCTCTTTAACACATTTAAATCTCTTCTGAATCCTCCTGCCCCAAATACTCCAACTACCATCAGTGCACAGGATCTTGCTTCCTATTTTAAGGACAAAATTGATAAGATCAGACTTGAAATTATATCATCTCCCTTGACAAGCAATCAGCTCAATTCCTTTGTAGCACCCTCTGACACGATCTCTTCATTTGATCCCACAAATGAAGAGGACGTTTCTACTCTCTTCTAATCTTCCTACTCTACCTCCTGTCCTCTTGATCCCATTCCCTCACAAATTGGTATGTCCCTGTGCTCATTCCCCCTCTAACTAAAATCTGTAATCTCTCTTTCTACTGTTTTTTTTCCATCACTATTCAAGCATGCAGTGATTACTCCCATTTTAAAAAAACAGAATTCTGACCCTAACTCTCTCGGAAATTACCGCCCCATCTCCCAGCTCCCATGCCCCTCAAAGCTTCTTGAGAGAATTGCCTACACTCGCCTCACACACTTTCTTACAGCAAACAACCTATTGGATCCTCTTCAGTCAGGCTTTCGCTCTCAACACTCCACAGAGACTGCGCTGCCCAAGGTTGTCAATGATTTGATCACAACAAAAAATAATAACCATTACTCTCTTCTAATTCTCCTGGATCTCTCTGCTGCATTTGACACTGTTGACTACTCTCTCCTCATACAAACGCTACAATCCCTAGGTCTTGAAGGCACTGTCCTATCCTGGTTCTCATCCTACCTATCTAATCGCTCTTTCAGTGTTAATTTCTCTGGATCCACCTCTGCTCCGCTTCCTTTATCAGTTGGAGTACCACAAAGCTCAGTCCTAGGTCCTCTGCTATTCTCTATCTACACCACTTCTCTTGGAAAACTAATAAGCTCCTTTGGATTTTAGTATCATCTCTATGTGGATGATACAAATATCTATCTATCATCTCCTGATCTTTCACCATCTGTGTTGTCTCGCTTTACTGACTGTCTTTCTGCCATTTCATCTTGGATGACTTCTCGCCAACTCAAACTCAATCTTTCAAAAACTGAATTAATAATATTCCCACCCAAAAACAGAACTTCCTGCCTGACATTTCTATTGATAACATGACCATAAACTCCACCCCGCAAGCTCGTTGCCTATGTGGAATCCTTGATTCACAACTGTCATTCATTCCCCACATCAACTCTATATCTAAATCATGTTACATACACCTAAAGAACATTTCCAGAATACACATATATCTGACACAAGACACCGCAAAAACATTAATTCATGCACTTATCTCCTGCATCGACTATTGCAATTCCCTCCTTACTGGTCTTCCCAAAGTCAGACTTGAACCCCTACAATCTATTTTGCACGCAGCGGCTAGATGATTTTCCTAGCAAACCATTCTTCCTCTGCTGAGCCACTCTGTCAGTCTCTACACTGGTTGCCTGTATTTCAACGAATCCAATATAAAATTCTTCTACTAACATATAAGGCCATCAACAAAATTGCACCGACATACATTTCCTCACTTGTCTCAAAATATCTCCAACTCGACACCTCCGTTCTGCACAAGATCTGCGTCTCTCTTCCACTCATCACATCCTCCCATTCTCGGTTACAGGATTTTTTCCAGGCTGCACCCACTTTGTGGAATTCCCTCCCTCGCACAGTAAGACTTTCCTATAGTCTTCAAACCTTCAAGCATTCACTGAAAACCCACCTCTTCAGGCAAGCTTATGATATTCCTCAACCAGCATCTTAATTTCCCTAGGTTACCCTATTATTACCCTCTACACAGCAAACACAAGACAACAACCCTCTGACCAACATTGCAACACACACAGCCCACTCAGTACTTTTACCTTTGCATTCTAGCTGGTCCATTGTACAATATGATGTAGCACATGCCCTTGTGTTTCAATCTCCCATTGTCCTTTAGATTGTAAGCTTGCAGGCAGGGTTCTCTTACCTCTCTTTCTGTATGTTTTACCCAGTATTGTTTTATTAATGTTTGTTCCCAATTGTAAAGAGCTAAGGAATCTATATAAATAAATGTTGATGATGATGATTTACATTCACACACACACACATATATATATTTTCATGAATTGTTAAGTCTAAATAGGTGATGGTGATGGGGGTGGGGGCAGACGTATCTATACCTATATAAGCTAATGCTAGGGAAATAGGTGCTGTTGGCTAAAGCAACCAGTCAGTTTCCAATTAGTACTTCTGTAATCACTACACAAAATAAAAAACAAATATCTTATCGTTGCAATCATGTTATCTTTTTGTTTTTTGCACCAATGTTCAACAATAAAATGGCACATGAAACAATTTTGGTATGAGCTGTGGTATACATGTGATTCTTCGGCATCTATTTAAAAGTTTTGGGTTTTTTCTTTTCATTTGTAAGAGCAGAGAGGTAAACAAAGGTCACAATAAGACCATAGAAATACTGTATACAAGATTTATATAATAATACATAGACATATACTGAGCCCCATAGCCAGCCTACTGGAGTTATAATAATGGTAAATGGGAAATGAAGGTGTCTTTAGGTTATGTGACCGTATGGTATGGAATATAGATGAAAGAACTGCAGAGTTTGTGTGTGTGCTGGAGGTCAAACTGCGTCTCTCTGCTTGGAGAATGGAGCTTAATGCACATGGTGGGTATAGCAGTGAGGTTATATTATACCTGGGGAATACTGTAATTTTGTATCCCAAACATTATATAACCGTATAAGGAGGCTGGTTACATATTCTATGGAGGCTGCATGACAAATTATTTTGGTAACACCAATTTATGGACGGTGGAGAGACTTTTTTTTTCCAGTCACTGGCACTTTGGAGCTTGGCAAATACAGCACACCAGTTTACTAGAACACTGATCTAGTTAGTTGGCAGAGAAGTATAATCTGCAGATCTGTGGATAATTGTGTTAGTAATCTGTGTAAACAGGTTTAGCAAGTCATCCAAAAACTGGGATATTATTGGACTGTCCCACCGTGTTTGTAGAAAAGTTCCACTTTGCCCACAGTTCCACCAACACAGGCTGGATATACGAGGGTAAATAGTCTAACTTGGAGGAGACCATATACCATCTGTGGGCTGCACGGTGGCTCAGTGGTTAGCACTACTGCCTTACAGCGCTGGGGTCATGAGGTCATGGCCTTATCTGTGAGGAGTTTGTATGTTCTCCCTGTGTTTGCGTGGGTTTCTTCTGGGTGCTCCGGTTTCCTCCCACACTCCAAAAACATACTAGTAGGTTAATTGGCTGCTAACAAATTGACCCTAGTCTGTGTGTCTGTGTGTGTGTGTTAGGGAATTTAGACTGTAAGCTCCAATGGGGCAGGAACTGATGTGAATGAGTTCTCTGCACAGCGCTGCGGAATTAGTGGCGCTATATAAAGGTAATAATACTAATACCATCTGGTGTAGATTTTGTAGGGGTTATCCTTAACGGCTGTGTTAATAGGAGATTTTGGAACTCTCAGGCAAATGAGCGACCATCCTTTTTGATGGAGTGAGATCCCAAGGTCCTGTCCCAACGCTTGTTCAAATGGTTCCACAGATTGAGAGGGGAGTGACAGGATAGTACCATACAATGAGGAAGTATTGCAGCGTCTTCCGGGCTTGGGGGGATATTTATGTTCAAATTGTGTTTGCTTTCTTAGCTCAGACGAGTTTATCTGGGCTTGTTTGGAGCTCTTCAGTTGGAAGAGAAGTAGAATTGAAGCATTTGCTGACTATTATATCTTTTGCATATGTCTGAAGGAAGTCGGGGCAAATTCACCCATAATGTGGCGAAAACTAATTATACCTTCCGAGGGGAAAAGTGGTGTCGTGGAGATGAATATGGTGCACGCTTTCGGGGTTTTTTTTTAAACTCTTAATTGTCCACAGACAGAAATAAGTTACAATTGGTTCAATAATATACTACAAAGTATATTATTGAACCAATTGAAACTATTATAATACTATAAAAGGACAAACAATAGAAGGTCTATTTTTTCCCCGAGGTAATATATAAACAGGGTCGACAGGTAGAGGGGTATTCGGTAGGAGGAGAGACCTGTTCTCTAAATCAATGGATTTGGCTAAGTTGTATAGAAAAAAAGGGGACGTATTAGGTGGAAGAAGGGGATTCCCATCTTCCCTAAAGAGCCAACCAATCAAATCCTAGCTTTCATTTATTTAGTACCTTCTACAAAATGAAAGCTAGAATCTGATTGGCTGCTATAGGCAACATCCCCATTTTTTCAAACCTGCAGCTTAGTAAATCTAGCCCCTGGTCTCTCATGGAAGTAGTATGATCTTGCCCATGCATGTAGCATACCAGCTATGTTACCCGTTAACAGTGACATGCAATAGATGATTTGGCTGCCACCAGAATGTGCAATACTCATTATCTGTACCTCCAGATCTGGATATAATTGAAGGGGACGGTAGTATTTCTTGAATATTGGGAGTCCAAGTCCCCTATTAAGAATAGATCTACCTAGACAAGCTTTTCTGTTTCTAGGCTTATTGCCGTCCCAGCTAAGTGTACCACATAATGATTAAAAGGAACCGGGACTTTTACTGATGAGGTTTGGAACAGATACAACATCCTGGGGGAAACATTAATTTTTACAGTATTGATCCTCCCAAACAATGAGATGTAAAGAGGACCCCAGTTACGTCACGCTTAATAGTGAAAAATAACGGAGGAATATTTTCTTGGAAAAGTTGGTTGTAATGCTTGGAAGCGAGATGCCTAAATACCATAAGGCTAGGGGGCGCCACTGGAAAACACAACTGGCTTCCAACAGGTTTCATCGTTCTTCTGGCATCTAGTAAGGTCAAAACCAACCTGATCTGTGTAAAGATTTCATTATTATTTTTTTTTTTAAAGAGATAGTTACTTTATTTGTGAATTAAAAAGGCCAATCATTTCCCCCCAAAAATTGGGTTTTATTCATTTATTTATTATTTTTAACATTAAATCACTTTACCTGCACGACAACACATGGCGTTGTTCATTTTTCCTTAGGGTTTTGATTGAAGTTGCTATTAAAGATTTAGTTTGCCACGGGTTGTGTGATTACCATGGCAACCACAGTCACATGACATATGTTGTGAACAGATAGGCTTCAGAACCTCACAGCATAAAACCCTAAATTCACTCTTGGTGCTGAAAAAAAAGAATCTTACAAATGCAATAATATAGATATAGACTTAGCAGCTGATATGAGAGGACTGCCACAGGTTCCTTTGCTTATTTTGTTTTATTTTATTACCATCATTGCTAAAATGTGCTAACTAGGTTTTAAGAGTGGGTGATGAACACTTAACATTATTGCCCAAGTATACAAGGCCTAACATTACCACTTGTGAGCCCATACTGTAATGATGTTAGGTGCCGGGAAGAGTAGATTTATAGTTCTTATTTCTAGAACAGGAGAATCAGTGAACATTCCAAACTAATGAACTCCCATTAAAAAAATAAAAAAACGACACAGACATCCACAATGAAATTAACTTTTAATAAACACATTTGCATAGTTACATAGATCTCTCTATACAGCAGAATGCACATTTCCCCATGCTAAGAACAGTGCGTGATTATCACAAATACATTTCAATAACAAAATAAATCACAAGTCAAGGCCACTGAAGCATCACTAGGAGCCGGACACCATTAACCCGCCCGCGAGAGCGTTAACACAATAGCTGGATCAAAGTCACCTGATTTTCAGGTAGTATAATCAGTACAGATATGTGAGGAGAATGTAAACCAGTGATGACCTGGAATATCGCACAGATGGAATGTTACGTTTTTGCAGAATCATTCGGAAACTTGAATACAAACTGTAACTGCAACCAAAACCCCTTTGGTATTTAGCCGTACCTCACAGCACCTTTAATAGATTTTAACACTACGGGGGTAAATTTATGAAAACAGGTGCACAGAGAGAGAGGTACTGTAACCCACAACAACCAATCACATTCTAGCTGGCATTTTTATCACACGGTTTGGAAAAAATTAAACAGTTTTTTCATAAATGCCCCCAAAAAAACTCTGGTGTACATTCCCGCACAAGCAACTGTATGGAAACCGTGCATCGGTCTACGCTGCTGCTTATAACATACAGATAATAGGCACAGCCCTTTTGCTCCATTAAAAATCCAATAACATGAACATTATAATCTCTGTAGATGGTGTCTAATTATCGTTACATTAACTTTATTTTGGATTTTGGTCTTACAAACGGAATCCTACACCCACATGGGATTAACGTCATTATAAACGACGCTATAAAATGATCGTTTAGAGAACAGGCAGCTTCTGAGCCTGCAGCTGATGTGGAACTACAAGTCCCAGCATTCCGGGTCAGCGGGACATGTTGGGATTTCCAGTTCCACGACAGCTGAAGGGCCACAGGTTGCCAAATTTAGACAATCAACCGGGCCCTTACACTGTCATGCACTGAATATAAACACATGGGATAGAATAGCGTAACTATGGAAGGTGGTTAGACAAAGGGCCAACCCTGTCCTGTTTGGACTTGGCATACATACTAAATGTAGCCCTATTTAATGTAAAGACACCACTGGCTCTCCTTAGAAGCTCTGCCAAGTGCACAACAATAATTACCTACATGAATTAGTGCAGTAACTAAGTACATTCAATATGCCGAGACTGGTAAAGAAAACCACACTATATAAGAGACCTGGTTATATGCTCAGTATTTATAAATAAGACAATCAAATGTGGAGAATTTTATGAAGCGTGAGGGTATGTGAAAAGACAATAAAAAAAGTGTACCCGCTTTAATAGACAATGGAGGTAGACAATGTGTGTCACTCTTTGGCCTATCAATTCACCAGGAGCTAGTGATAAAACGGAGACATAGGGATGACAGGTCACAGGGTAAGATGAAGTCTACACAATAATGCATAGGACTCCAGACCCGAGGCTGTTCTGCAACGTCTCGCTGACTCAGGGATCACTAATCACTACTGAACTGAATACAGATTGCGCACATAAAGTGACTGCCTCCGAGGAGCGTGGGTACTGGGTAGGATACAAACAGAATATCTTGATTCACAAATGGAGTTTACAGATCACCAATAATTAAAGGGCCAGGCGGTAACTTACATACGACTCAAGTTAAGTGCTATGTTGTCCGTGAACTAAAGCAATAACGGACCCTCAAAGTAACATGGGCTTGTGATGCAACCGGGTACAACTAGATGCCCCCAGTAGCAGAGGTCCACCTTTCTTACCCCTTTTACATTCATTGCCAGCGGGAACATGGACAAGTGGCCACTTTACGGATTTAAGTAGCGCACCCATGCAAGGTGCTTGTTTAATAGATGTAGGTGTCTGCTGCTACAGGGAAACACAGAATACGGGATTAGGCAACTGAGACAAAGGTTGTAACATCAGTCTGCAGTACGTATCAATCGTCATTTCACAGGGGCAGGGCGGACTCCTCACTAACATTTACTATGTAACTGTTTCCATCCAAGATCTAACAGAAGAGAAGTCAAAGGGATTATGTACCAAAACCATTAAACACTAAAATACATAGATAGCAAATTATACTACCTGCTTTATATCACAATCATTAATAAATTAGGACATTATATAAATATTCTGATCTCAGTGTGATTATCTTATTATCGAGCGCAGAGAAATCCACGGTAACATTTCCCAGACCAGCGCTAACCCAGCATTACATTCCATACATTACATTTCTACGGGAATATATTATATTTGAATACACATTTAAAATCCCCTTTCTACCCTTTGCACCATATTATTAAAGTATACATGTGACCTCCACGCAATCGAAGCAGCCGTTTTGTGGGAAGAAGCAATGTTCATCAGAATGCGACCAATCAATTCACTAGGAACCAACGCCTTATGACGATGAAAGGCCTCATTGATGTCTTTAGTGAACCGATACAAGATGGCCGCCTCCACTGTGCATTGTGACAGAGCAGAAACATGTGGGCCTTCCCTGCTTTGTTCCATTGTCTAAGTTACAGCAGAAATAGCAACTTTAGCTTGAAGAAGGGATCAATAATTGCTATGAGTAACAAAAGGCACGTAGACGTTCAAGGCAAAGCATTGAGAAATCAGGTCAATGCATAGCCAGATATAAATAGGACAGGCCGTGTCTAAGCTTCGTGTACTGTCCTCATTGCGTTGCTCTGAACGCCCAAGCTACGGCCAGTGCCACGTCCCATCCAATAGGATTTATGTTCTCTTTAAAGCAAGCTGTACGACGCTCAGACGACAGAGCAAAGCAGGGTGAGCACTCATCCGTGTAGCCTACAGCACGACTCACAGAAATAGTACGTCCTCATAATGATTGGTGCAATAAGGAATACACCACCTGTCCCAGAAGGCTGGCAGGGCATGCTCGGTCTTATAGTTCTCCCACGTGCTGAGAGCCGTAGGTTTTAGGATATGACAAAGCTCCAGAAAACATCAGTTTCCTGTATCCTCTCATAATTAATCTTAATTGGATGGTACAAGGCAAAACACTATGAGGAGGAGGAAAAGAAAAAAACACTATGGAAAGGGAATGAACTGAATGTATACACCTGCTGCTGTCTGCATGATATGTATCTACATTATAACACAGGACAGGTAAAATACTGCTTAGCTCACCGCTAAATAATTACAAAAACAGGCAGCTGTGTTAATTGTTCCTTGGCTAGACTTATATTGTATTGTATACATCTATTTATAGTCCTAGAAAAATGGAATGGGTCACTGGCCAGCAGCCTGCTGGTACCAAACATTCACCAAGTAAAGCAACTAGAGACACTGCGTGTACACTAACGGATGAAGAGCGAGTATATCTCCATTCTCTCCACCGAGATCCCTGGATCCAGGCTGCCCTTGGAATGAATTTGGTACAGAATTAAACATTTTGACCGTAGTGCAAATTCACACCAGCAATTATGGTGAAGAACGTACAGATGCCACGTGTAAAATACATTCGTTTGGTTGGTTACTCATGTGTAAACTTGTATCCCAGCTCAATAGAATGAATTGGGACAACGTAGATTCATAACCTGGCATTCCAAGACCTGCACCATGATGCATCTCGACGGAACGTCTTCGTAGGAGCACAGGTTCCGTTGTACAGCGATATTGTGAACAAGCCCTATAGACAAGCTACTAATGAACTGAATACTTTATCACAATTTTTTTTTGTTTTTGTTTTGGCAATACAGTTACCGTACCAATTATTTACTAAAGTGCACCCATTGGTCATGGGAGAAAAACAAAAAAACAAAATAGGAAACCCATTTCTCTAAACTTTATCCCAGCCCAGCGAATAATACTTACACATTCTGAACATACAGACAAATAAAAGGTTGTATGCACTCGCACCAACGCTGCTTTTGATCGTGATCAACGGTGAGACTGAAAAGAGAAGGATGCGCTCTCCACCGTAGATGGCAGCAAATGACTGGCTTTGAGCTGGCCACAGCCAATCACAAGTCGCCCTCCACGACAGTGACCGCTCCCCTCTCTCCCGTCACACAGCAGAGTTGGCAGGAGTGAGTGAACAACCTCCTGAATACATAACAGATATAACAAGCTATTGCACTTGAAAAGTGGCGACATTCATTTTGCAATGATATAAATGTTTTGGTAGCGTTTGCGGACAAGCTAACTGCAAAGCAGATAACAAGACCAGACTAAGGCATCAGCAATTTAGCAGGCAAGCTGTGGCTCTGGGAAACTACAAGTCCCAGAATGCCCCTGAAGCTTGTAGTTCCCCCTACAATTGTTGAGGAGCAGCTTACAAAGATCTAGGCATCAATTGTAATGTCATATTATAGAGAGATTATGTTTTGCTTTTTTAAAAGTACTGCGTATCATTACAAAACGACTTCACCTACATCCCAATTTAATGTCAAGGAGAGATTGCAGATGCATTTGTTAGTGGATCTTTGTGTGCCCAGACCCCATAGTGTGAGCTGCAACCAACGACCAGGCAGCGAGTGAGGTGCGGAAAGCGTCACAAACTCATTCAGCAGCGTAAGGTGCAGATGTTAAGTTTTGCTCGCAATAATCTCGGCTTGCATGCAGCACTAACAGACCACACTACTTAGCCAAGCGGAAAGCTATGGAAGACCCACAAAGACCCACTATCCTACACATAATGAAACCAAAAGGCAACATGGTAACTTGGTGCTAGAGTTGATCTTGGCAGAGGACTAGGATTGGAATGGATTTAGCGTTCAAACGAAGCCAATGATCGAGGCGCTCTTCACGCTATAGTCATACAGGGATAGTGGGTCTCTGTGGAGCTTTCCTACAGGCAGACAAGACTGTGTCCTAAAAAAAAAAACAAAAAACAGAGAACATACCAAGAATGAAACCATCGCTCTGGAGCCCGGACAAAGCATAACACAACTATTAAATACGTGCAGTTTCATGCATGCAATCTGGGCATGAATTACAAAAACCCAATACTGTGTCATAAAGATTGCGTCGCTCACGTGGTGCTTCCGAGTGTCCACGGTACACTAATTTTGAGTTGCATTTAGCCATTTCCTGAGCGCAGGAGTCAAATAGCACAAATTGTCCTATAGAAAGTAGCACACAGGGAACAAGGTTACAGATGCTGGATGAATGGAAATATTCTCTCTCTCATCGCATCTTCCAGTATTCTGTGTGCACTACTTCAGTGAGGACAAGTCGTCCTGTGATTTCTGATCCAAGATGCACCCAGCAAGAAGGTGATTGTGGCTCAAACTTACTGTACCAAGGATGCTTAAAATATCTGTATTTATGTACGTATGTAAACTAAGAACAGTGACTGTAAAAGATCATATCCCATCCCCAACACAGACATATGAGCAGATTGGAAATAGATAGGACAAAGAGATTTGGCTGCCTGCCGGCGATCTCACTCTGGCATTTGGGTGACATTGAATTGTAAACAATACTTCACCCATCTCTTGATCACCATTTATCTTATGTCATTTAATATTATGGTCATGGGTGATACTACTCAGCCGCTACGGAAGGATAGACTGAAGACAACATGATGTATTTATAAAGATAAACACAAAGATTTAAATCTTGTGCGTTATTTGCCTGAATTCAGCCATTGACAAACATATCCCTTAGTGAGACTCTCATTTGGTAATGGTATTGTGGGTGACGCAAGAATTACACCGATGTACGGTCACTGTACAACTGCATTAATACAGCAGATATAATCTCCCTCCTCACCTACTGAGAAAAGTAATAAAAAAAAAAATATTTCCAAAATCCATAATCAATGCAGAAAGCACCAATCAGCTTCAGAGGTGAATCCGCAATCAGCCAATCAGAAGCGGCTAGCTAGTGCTGGAGACGTTATCAGTGTGTATTTGTACCAGACCTCTAGCAGACGTGAATACGGTATCAGCCAGACGTAGATACGTCTCCGCGCTGGTGTGACTCAGCCGCATGTGCTGAACGTGCCCGTACTGTACTTGGCTTATGTATGGCCAAACATTTAGTGATTTTATCTTTAATAGTGATATGTCATAGATAGGTCTATAAATGTACTTTCCTACTTGTCCTTGTTACAGTGACCACAAATGTGTTTGTTATGCAGAATGTGAAGGTCAGACGGCCTACAATGAAAGATTTATATTTCACCTTCCAAAATGCACATTATATTTCACACAATGACAGGAGCACCTAAAAAATTCTCCAGAAAGAATATTCCCACCCAAATGTATTTATATGGATAATTTAACAATAGGGAAAATGTGTTTTGTTTTATTTTTCCTACTCTGTCACTGGAGTATGTGTAAACAATAACAAGCATTGCATTGCTTCATTACGGCTATAATCTCTTGCTTTTATTACTATAACATTTTTGACATTTTGTCACAGTGCAGCAAACAAACAACATTGATCCAGACAAACCAAGGCCACAGCTCACCCAGACGAGATGTTCCAAAATCTCACTTCCTGTAATGTTGCGCCAGCAAAGTTAAAATTCACCCACCACAAACACAATATAACCCCCCTTAATTATACCCCATATGCCTCTCACTAACATGGCATTGTGTTATGTGTCCTCCTTCCATGTCCGCTACACACGTGGCACCATTTCTGTGGGTGTGCTTGGGTGAGAGTGGCAAGGACGGCAGCTAACAAATGTCCTCTGACCTGAGAGGAAGCCTGGGGTTTTCAATGATATACAAGGTACTTGATATTTACAAACAGGGACGAGGTATTGCTACCTACACAAGGGCTCACACCCCCTGGTGTAAGACACGCAATCTAAAAACTGTAAGTAATACAGGAGAACAATATACCTAAAATATATAAGTACAAGTGTATGTTATATGTCCCAGGAGATTATATAGATCAGATTTTAGGATTTGGTGAGGACTAGTTGATTGTTATATCCAGATATGTAGAAGCGCAGGTTTAAACGGTTTAATTGTTCCCATAAAGGTATAATTATCTACCTACCCAATAAAATATTTATATTCTTTAGACACCTAGTAATACTGTCTCCATCACTACTCAGCTGAAATGACTGGAAGGAGGCAGAAGTTATAAGCTCCCTGTGATTGTGATCTGGAACCAGGAGCCGTGCACCGTGACGGCCCTGCCTATGTTTATAGCCCATATAAGCCCAACGTAAAAAGGCTTTAAAGGGTTAAAGCTCCCTCTGCACAGAACATAAACAGGATGGACTCTAAAGATCCCCAATCACTAGGAAGAACGCACCACAATGGTCTGAATGGGTCCTTGTTATACAAAGTCACATCAACACAAATGGAGGCGTTACAGTAGAGGCAGCCATTTTGTGGCTGAAACAACTATGTCAGTCACTATGAATTGGTGACAATCACTGAGGCACATGAGGGTGAGTTTGGGTCAACCCACAAAATGGCTGCCTCCGCTGTGTGTCCAGCAGTCCAGCAGTTAAAAAATAACCTTTTGACATGTGTTGACTTTGGAGATGAGCTAGGTGATCATCTCCAGACTAAGGGGTAGATTTATCAAACCTTCTAAACAGGAAAAGTGGAGGTGTTGCCCATAGCAACCAATCAGATTCTAGCTATTATCTTCTAGAATGTACTACATAAATGAGAGCCAGAATCTGATTGGTTGCTATGGACAACATCCATTTTTACCTTTGAGAAGGTTCGATAAACTTACCCATTTTTTTTTTTGTTTGTTTTTTTAACAGCTGTTGCATAACCCTTCACGAATTCATACAGCAATCTACTCAATTTACCAATTGTCAAACATTAGCTCTAAAATTGATTACATAAAATCCAATATATGTGTAATACCATACTATAGAACGTGGCCTTACTAAGGATACCAAAGGAGTAGACTGAGGTGGTCCAAAGACCCTCACCAAGATAGGTCCCAAGGATGAAATCTGCCCGGCAATGCCCTCCAGATGGCTATATGCTAACATGGCTGGGCGAACTAATCACTCATATTTGGGGAGATTCCCCCCCCTCCGTTTATAAAGCAAAATTACAGATGATACATATTCAGTTCATACAATACATGAGACCATCACACAGACTGGAATCAGGGACTTTGTACTCACACTGCTGGCTGGGGTCACATTCTGTGGTCATCTTGACGTAGTTGGAAGGGAAGAGGCCGGTCGCCCCATTGATCTCCCCTTGCCACCAGTCTACATCATCCTTGCTGATCACATTGATGAGCTGCCCCTTGCTGAAGTTCAGTTCATCTTCGTTATTGGCCACATAGTCATACATGGCTATAACCTGACACACTAGGGAGGAGAGAGGCTGGAGGTTAGTATGGAGGCATTATACATACAAAGCCATAGGAGATACCGCACAAGTCACAAGACAAAGGTCTACAGAAAGGACTGATGGGATGTGGGTGGACTGAGGGCCACGATGCTTGTTATCACTGTACACATAGCGAATGAAATCACATCAGAGGGTGAGAGGAGTGTATGCCCCCAAGTCACCTACTATTAATGCATGATTAGGCAATGTGTGGCTCTTTAGCGGTTGTGTTACTACAAGTCCCAGAATGCCCTGCTTATGCTTGTCCTACTGAAACCTCTAAACCCTGTTACCATCATTCTATGAATAGAACATTGACCATCTTCACATGAAGGATTCCTTACCTGTAGTGAAAGCAGGAGCTGCCTTGTCGTTATTTGGTCCTAATAATTTGACATGGGTCGCTGGGAACCAGCCCTTCTGCCGTTTCTTCCCTCTGGCCTGTAATAGTCACATCACATTAAAATTAACCCCTATGACGGGTGATATACTATATAATAGCAATAGATCACTAATTATAGCTGGAATTATTGATGGAAACTGGTCCCTTTTACTACGTATAACATTCCTTTTCCCTTTGTTTTGACCTCCGACATATGCGTAGGTTATGCCCCCAGGAACAGCCAGTGACATAATAAAACAAACTCTGCTTGGATGATATAAAGATTTTGCTGACCACTGAATTAGTCCAGAAGAATATAAATGTTGTAGGGAAGCACTTACAGTTAGCTGAATTAATGTCACCTGAAGGTGGCACATTACTAAAAAAGGGTTGGCAGGAATATATTCTGACCTTGGTAAATATAGTATATTTGTTTATGAAGCAAAGAACAGTGCTCCCTCTTTCCCCCAAAGTATCACCAGATACTTTCTTGGCACACAACGTATGCATTCCATTACACCGGCTCCTCTTTATAGCGCCACGCTTGCTATAACACCGGTATTGGCGTTTGTTTTAAGCACAATGGGAGCATTGTTTGTTAGTTCCCTGTTATAGAACACCCATGTTCCATCCATTCCCTGAACACCGTCCACTCTCAGACACGGTTTCCATGCCTTACCTGCAGCTCCCCTTGCCACCAGCCCGACGCGTTCTTTTTTAAAATAAGGATCAGCTGCCCCGGAGCCAAGCTGAGCTGCTCCGTTCCTGTTGCCGTGTACAGCGTGGTGACCTGGGCGATCTCTGGAACAAAGAAAGAGAACATATAGAGACAATATATACTGCAGGCACTGGTTCAGAGCACAGCAACACCACCACCTTTTATATGTTCTCTTCCCGCAATCTATTTTACATGACACCACCATTGTACATATCGCTACCTACCGGGTCTCTTGGTTAGAGTTCCAGTTTTGCCAACACTGCCCGAACTCTAAAATGAAAAACAAACAGAATTACTATTTGTTGGCTGCGTCAATGGGTTTAGAGTAGTTGAGAGAAAATGTGACATTGTTCTAGTTTGGGGAAGAATGAATAACGGATCCGTTACTGGAACAAGCGTTCACCTCCTGATCACGCGGGCGCACGTAGTTAGATGGGAATATTCCAGTCCTGTCGCCGATGACTCCCGTCCACCACTCGCCTTCTTTCTGCGTCACCAGGATGACGTCCCCTTCGTTAAATGTTAAGTCACCGGTTTCCGGGCTTGTATAGGGGTATAGAGCCACATAGTCTGTAGAAAGGGGAGACTTTATAAAATACGTGTGAAGGATAGACAGAAGAATTTTTCTGAGAACATTAAAATGTCTTAAGATCTAAATTATTGGCCCACATAACGCATTTAACAACAATTCTGGATTATAGATACATGCCCCTCAATGGACGTTAGAGGTACTGGTGGGGATTATTAATAAAACACGGTATTCTCAGCGGACTGAGTGGAAAGTCGTATTGCGGAATACAGTGAGTCAGTCACACAGTCTCTGCTGATGGGACTGGAATCAGGATTAGGCAATGACGTGCCACTGGCTACAGTATAGAATGTTATCTGGTGTTTAGTGCCTATGCCCGGTATCCTTAGTACCGGCACTTAGATCACTACACACATGGTTCTCACGTAGAACACTGCGCCGGCATCAGCAGGCACATATGGAGAGCCTGGTGCAACAGTCCCTGTAATGTTAGCGCAAGTCTTTACATGCTCTAATAGCAACCTATATGTTAATGACATCTAAGGTTATATAAATGAAATGATGCAGTAATCAAAATATAAGAAGGAGGAAGAAAAACTGTGAAAATAATAAAAAAAAATGAAATATAAACTTGTAGTTCTGCCTGATTTCTTCCAGCATAATGGCCATACATTTCTCACCTTCTGCAGCATACGACGGGGTGGCAGCTTTCTTCTTCACCGCAGCATATACAGGTTCCGGTCTGTAAGAAACAAACTTGTTATATGAAATGTGAAATTACATGGATTGCACACTATAATATAGGAGTTTATTTAATAACACGGTGCAGTTGTCATAAACTTGATTCAATCCATATCAGCCAATCAGTTGCTTGCTTTCCTATTCCAAACTGCGCCAGAAAAAGTTAGAATGATCTGTTGCTACGGTTACAGCACATTCACACTATTTTATTACATTAGCCTACTGTGGGGAACGGCTTCAATTTTATTCATAAACAGCAGCATGTTCAGTTTCAACTCACTCTGGGGTTTTAGTTTCTCTTCCGGGGAGAAGCTTCACGTAAGATTTTGGAAACCATCCCTTCTGCCCACGAACCTCCCCAAACCACCAGTTCTCCTGCTGTTCCAGCACAATAATGGTATCGTTTTTGGTAAAATTCAAGTGGTTGTCCTTTTTTGCAGTCCAAGAGCACAGTGCTTGAGCCTTTACCTCACCCGCTGGTTGACCCTGCGTACCATGCAAACGAGGATAAAGATCACAGTCAGATCAGGTTTTCAATGAACTTTTTATGAAATATCTTTTATATCAATAACTGGATATGAACACTGTAAAAAGCTTCCACAAAACAGAAAGAACTCCCGAGTACCCAGCAAGAAGAACAGCATGTAATACCTACACCTAGCCAAAATACACAGCAGGAATTATGGGATGGAACAAGCAAATAACCATGTTATTCTTACATATTTCCTACCCCTTGAAATAGCATTTAGCTTACTACCCCTTGTATCAGTGTATTAGCATTCAGCATACTACCCCATGTATCAGTGTATTATCATTCCGCATACTACCCCATGTATCAGTGTATTAGCATTCAGCATACTACCCCATGTATCAGTGTATTAGCATTCAGCATACTTCCCCATGTATCAGTGTATTAGCATTCAGCATACTACCCCATGTATCAGTGTATTAGCATTCAGCATACTTCCCCATGTATCAGTGTATTAGCATTCAGCATACTTCCCCATGTATCAGTGTATTAGCATTCAGCATAGTACCCCTTGTATCAGCATAGTACCCCTTGTATCAGCATAGTACCCCTTGTATCAGCATAGTACCCCTTGTATCAGCATACTACCCCATGTATCAGCATTCAGCATACTTCCCCTTGTATCAGTGTATTATCATTCAGTATACTACCCTATGTATAGTATATTATCATTCAGCATACTACCCCTTGTATCAGTGTATTATCATTCAGCTTACTACCCCTTGTATCAGTGTATCAGCATTCAGCATACTACCCGTTGTATCAGTGTATTATCATTCAGCATACTTCCCCTTGTATCAGTGTATTAGCATTCAGCATACTACCCCTTGTATCAGTGTATTATCATTCAGCATACTACCCCATGTATCAGTGTATTATCATTCAGCATACTACCCCATGTATCAGTGTATTATCATTCAGCATACTACCCCATGTATCAGTGTATTATCATTCAGCATACTACCCCATGTATCAGTGTATTATCATTCAGCATACTACCCCATGTATCAGTGTATTATCATTCAGCATACTACCCCATGTATCAGTGTATTATCATTCAGCATACTTCCCCTTGTATCAGTGCATTATCATTCAGCATACTTCCCCTTGTATCAGTGTATTATCATTCAGCATACTACCCCATGTATCAGTATATTATCATTCAGCATACTTCCCCTTTTATCAGTGTATCATCATTCAGCTTACTACCTCTTGTATCAGCATTCAGCATACACAGTTTGGCACCATAAACATATTTACACATATGGGATCCTTTTATCTAGAAAACAGCTTTCTAGGGAGTTTAGATTGGTTGGTGATAATGTCACACACACACACAGATATGATCACCTAGTGTAGAGGAGGGCTGCTTAGCAATTTAATGATGAGGTAGACCGTCAGATGGGGAAGGGTAATATAAAAGTATAAGTGTAATTACATTTTAAGCACGGTGCTCCAAATTCTGGAAAAACCACTTTTCTTTTAATCAGAATCTTTGTGAGTTTTAGTTTTCCGGATATCATACCTCTAACTCGAAATGGTCCTTCCCCATCATCATCTATGTCACAATTACGGTCTCACTCAGTCTGCTAATTGTTCAACAAACATTGCAAGTTCATGTGTCAGTATGAAAGCAGATCCAGCACAGACAAAGCGACACGGATGTCAGGACACGTGTTACAGACACCTACCTGACCATGGATGGGAGAGATGGAGCCTGGGGAGACGCAGGAGGTAAACGCAGATGTTTTCTGCCATGTGGAATTCACGTTAAGGCTGGAGAAAGGTAGATTCTGATACTCCATATCCCTCTCAGAGGGCTTCGTTGGTGAAAGTGGCCTGAGAAGTCAATAAGAACATTGTAAAACAAATATTTTCCAAATATATTAGCCAGATGATCATAGCATTTTCATCTACATCATTGGCGTACAGAAGTAGACTTGTAATTAGACATTAATGTATAAAAATTCCCTGTAGTTATGTAGCCAAACTATATTCCTAAGATAAACTAAGTGGTTATACTAAATTTATCCTGGACATTAGCTGCCCCTTTATTTTAGTCCAATCCAAAAGCCGTTCAGTAGGGTGGTGCTTCTCTATCTTTCACAACTCGGAAATAGAGAAACGCAAGGCAGAGCAAGCACTATGTGTGATTCTTGTAGTCTCAGCTACAGTTATTGAATCTAGGAGCAGCAGAATATAGACATACAGGGTTGGTAGGGCAGCGTCCCACATTGGCTTCGGCAACAAAGATTTAACATTGGCTGAATAAGTCTTTTTTTCTCTTGTTCAGCCATTTGGGGGACACAGACATTGCTCTGGTATGTCCCAAACGCTTCATACCATAAAGAAAGGAATGACCCTGAAGAGACCAGCACCAGAAATACCTTCCTGCTTAAAGCAGTAACAGTCACCTGGAAATCTTAAGTGTCTGCAAGGATGACCCAGTGGTGAAGCTGATATCTGTTCAACAGCAACCCTCTACTACAATGACAAACTACAGTATGACCATTGTGATAAGGCAGCTTGTCCACCAGAACTGATACAACGGACATGATGGAGGACACTCTCCTTGTTGAAGGACTTGCCAAGAGTAAGAGGGCCTTCCAGGAGGACCTAGAGAGAAAAGCGAAGTCCAGTGGCTCATAGGTGGTGACTGCAGACACTATTAACACCAATTTCAGATGCTAAGTTTGATCTCCTGTGAGCGGCCAGAGATTTCTGAAGAAATGTTAGAAAGAACCTGTCGTTACTGAGATCCTCATTTTACCCAGAGCCTTGTACACTCTGATGGGTCAGGGAGAAAGTATGAAATGTCACACCTGCACCATATGTTAAATTTCGGCTGCAGAGACGGACTTAATCTTACACCCAGGAGGCTTCCTCCTAGGTCACAGTTCACCAGCGAGCATAGAGTAGCTGTAGGAGGAAGCTCCCAGGAGAGAATACGATCTCGTCTCTGCAGCCAACATTTTAAATTTGTATATGGTGCAAGGAGATATTTTATTTCCCTTGTGGCCATACGGTCATCACTGGAATATGGGTACTTCTGACTGCCATGTGCAGTATAGATGGAGGGGGCAGTGAAGGACCTTGGAGTGGCAACTTAAAATGCAGGGACCCAAGGTAGCAACAGAGATGGACTTCTTCAAGCACACTAGGCCCCCAATTGAGGAGCTGCCAATTATGTTATCCATATAGTAAAGGGGGATGCAATAAAAACCAAATCGGTCCTGGCACCAGCTACGGCTCTGCACCGCGGCCTTGGGCGCCAGCTACGGCTCTGCACCGCGGCCTTGGGCGCCAGCTACGGCTCTGCACCGCGGCCTTGGGCGCCAGCTACGGCTCTGCACCGCGGCCTTGGGCGCCAGCTACGGCTCTGCACATTAAACCTGCCAACTAAGGATAAGCCTGCCAACTAGGGATACGCCTGCCAACTAGGGATAGCTCCACCTGGCAGCTGTTGTTGAGTGAACCTGAGCTGAACCGAAGTTGCTGTGCAGGTAGATGTAGCCAGCTCCTACATGTATCTCAGTCGAGACTGTGGCTTAGGACTGACGTACAAAGGGAAGGTAAAGGTGGGGAGTGTACTTACAATAGAGGTGTCTCATAGCAGTGGTAGGGGGTAAGCTGGCATAAGAGGAGCGGAAGTTTCCACTTGTTGGTGGAGCTTAGCTCCATAGTGATGTCTGTGTCCCCAAGATGGCAGAAGAAGCAGGAAACTTCCCCTTGATAAATTTTCCCTGATTAGACCAGGTAAGAGCTATGAATTTCCATAGGCAGTTATGGTCATGTACATAGTCATCAGTCTTTCTTACTTGGCGGATGGTGAGGTAGCAGACAGGGAGATGGTGGGGGGCAATATGGCCTTCTTCGGAGACAACGATGATTTCTCAGCCTCTGCCATTTTTTGGGCATAATTTGATGGAAACCAGCCAACATTTCCCTTAAGGCAGCCATACAACCAGCCTGGCTCACCGGTATTCTTCTCATCCACCTGGTGGTGACAGAGAGAGATCAGTCACCTAAATGATGCCGTTCCTAAAGCCGCTGACACCTAATCACTGGCATAGAATCAATGTGAGAAATCATGGAATTATTTTTTGGATGTTAAAAAACACAAACAAAAAAAAACAACAAACCCCCAGTTTCTAACTTTGCCAGAGATACTGAATATCTCTTGCTGATAAGTAGACTGTAAAAGAAAAAATAAAATATTGAATAGTCAAATTGGTGTCCTAAATTCTGATGCCACGTAACTAGGCTTCATCAACATATGTGGGCCATAATACAGTATTGTGTGTTTTTTTTTTTTAATTAAACTTTTTGACTACTAAATCATGTGTTCCTATCCAATACCAGATGGCCATTAAATGGCTGAGATTTTATGGAATTCTAAGTGCGGCACAAAACTACTGTAAGTCTACTATGGCAGTACTTCTAAGAGCTAATCTTTAATAAACGTACTCCTCTTACTACAAAACACCATTTCTCTGGGGGCAGGATCAGAGGAAGGGGTATGCACACAGGTACTTGTTACCAATGTTTTGTTTAATGAAATTGAAAACATTTAATTCCAAAAATGGTTAGTGTCTCATGTAAAACTCACACTGCCCAGTAGGCAGGATATTTGGTTTATTCTCTCCTAGCCCATGTCATGCTCTAAAAACGAAGGGACTCATGCAGAGTTGGACATAAACCAGTTTCTTTAGCATAAAATATGCAAATTTGTACTGCCCACAAATTACATAGAGTAGTGCTTCGGGCTTTTTGCAGATCTGAGACGTCCGCCGCCTTATGCTTGGAAAGTCTGTTTAACCCAGCCTGAGAACAGTAAGGTCATGTTATTAAGGCAGACCCGCATGGAGCCACAGGTACCACTGTCAGTAGCTGTATCACTTGTAGGTGTCCGAGTTCACAGATGATGACGATTGTTGCCAGCGCTAGCTAGCAGCTTATGATTGGCTGATTGGACTCTGAATCTAATAGGTGCTTTTTCCCCTGGTCGTGCCTGTTTTATATGATTTTATGGGCATATGTTACAATGAATCTTTTGCTACTTTCATTAGAACATGAGGATAATACCAGTTGTAATACAGAGGATTTTTTATTTAAAATCAAACCTAGCAGCGAAAGCATTTTTTGCTATCAAAACAAATGTTATAAAACGTTTCTTGTGCTTATGACCCGGTTGGGTGTAAGTATCTGCTGTAAGCCGTACATGAACCTGGCACATATACTGCTGGTGCAGAGCCGGATGTCTCTCTGATCGCCTCCGATTCAGCATATGGGAGTAAATACACTATATTATATGCAAATGTGTAAAGCATCAAGTAGCAATGGACAAAAGGTGCTTCTGACATTTGGTAAAAAAAAAAAAATACGAAGACATATATTATAATTTACTATTGAAGAGTTTTCCAGGGTTCATAATCTGTGAGCAACGCAACTTTACCTGAAGTACATCGCCAGCACTAAAACCAAGCTCATCTGCATTTCTGGCCTCAAACGGATACAGGGCTGTGTAGTTCACGAACACGGCGGACTTTCTGCTCTCAGCGGCTCCAACAGCAGTGGCTGGAAAGTACAGAAAGTATATTACAAAGGGGAGACCTTCATACCAGCTGTACTGTGCATCTGACCACATGGAGGCAAACGTACAACAGCACCGAGGTTTATTTACGGACGATCCCTAAACCTGCACTAAATAAATAGCAAAAAGATGGTCATCTGCTCTCAGGGTCCAACTCAGCCCCCTACACCAACCTGAAGAAAAAAAAGGAAATTAAAAAAAAAAAAATCAAAACTGCTGCCTCCCAACTTTCGGACACTTTTGCTCAGCCTGTATTAAGGAAATAAATAATGCAGGACTATTCTTAGTCTGTTACTGTGCAGAATATCAAATAAAGGGGAATATCCTGCAGATCTCTAGTAACCAGTGTACTGATTATTAATATAAAATGGGGAGACATAACAGGCAGGTGAGGAACGTATGAGTTAGAGGCCTGATCATCAGAAAACAGGAGACGTCTTCCTGCAGACTGGTAACCACAGCCAATACGGTGGAACAGGGACTATGTGGGCACACACACATGCAGAGGTATGGTGGTGTTTACCTTCTCTCCCTTTATCGATGCTTCCATGTTTCCCTCCAATAAATTTCAGTTTGTCTGCAAACTTCTCATCTAAGTTGAGTTTGGAAAAGCGCCTGACTGGGTCACTGCTGGTACTGCTCTCCTTCTTTCTCTTCTCCTCCTCTAGTGCTCGGCTTTTTTCCTCTGCCTCTCTTTTCAGTTGTGCCACCTTGTGTTTCTCCTCTTCTTGTTTCCTCCTCTGTTCTGCTTCCCGCTGAATCTCTGCCCTCTTCCTCTTCTCTTCCTCCTCTCGTTGTATCTCTGCCCTCTTCTCTTCCTCCTCTCTTAGCATCTCTGCTCTTTTCCTCTTCTCTTCCTCCTCTCGTTGTATCTCTGCCCTCTTCCTCTTCTCTTCCTCCTCTCGCTGTATCTCTGCCCTCTTCCTCTTCTCTTCCTCCTCTCGTTGCCTCTCCTCTGCCAGCTTCTGTTGCTGGGACTCCCGCTCCTTAAGCCTGGCCGCCTCTTCCTCCGCCCGCTGCTTCTCCAGGAGGATCTGCTCCTGCCGCCGCTCGTGCTCTAGTCGTTTCTGCTTTTCCTCTTCTTCCCTCTTCACCTTCTCCTTCCAAAGATTCTCCTTCTCTTGTTTGGCTTTCCTGGTGGATACAGAATTCATTTCACAAGTCTGTATCTAAAGCATAATTGTGTCAGGCAAATTGTAAGCAATGAGAGTATCAGCTAAGTGATAGTCTTACAATTCCGATAACTGGGTTACGACAGGATAAACTGACAGTCACTGTATTTAAGAGGTGACATTAAAGAGGGCTATATATATGATCTTATACATACAAAGTGCCAGTCTTATAATACCTGCTCACAGAATGTGTCAGGAAAGTCTGTCAGTCTAAAAACTCCTTAAAAATAGGCTGTGAAAGTGAAGATTGTTAGTCTTACAAGCCATGCACTGAATTTGACAAGAACGTGCCTGTAATGTGTCAGTCATACAACAATTGCATATAAGAAGGGATTGGACAGTATGTCGGTCATACAACAAGTAAATGTTTTGACCAAAATATGAACTAATACCTCATGTTTTCAATGTGCTAGATACCCAGATATGCAGTGTAAAGGATAAGCGCTGACAACTGTCTTTGTTTTCTTGTCAAACAACTGCGCAAAAGAAGGGATTGGAAAGTATGTCAGTCATACAATGCCTGTACATAATAAGTGACAGGACAATGTGTCAGTCATACAATCCCTGCACAATAGAAGGGATTGGACAGTGTGTCAGTCTTATGACCCCTGTACTTGGAGATTGGTACCCTGCAGAAATGGCGACGTGTTACCTTGCAGCCTCCTCCTCTTCCTTCTTCTGCGCCAGCTCAGCCTTTCTGCGCTCCACATCCCTCAGTTTGTCTTGCTTGATTTTTTGCAATTGGTGAAGAGCCGTCTGCTGTTTGTTAGAACTTTCTCTCAGCTCCTAATCAAGGGGTAAAAAAGAAAAAGTAAAATCAGACAAAGTCTCTGTACAGAGAGCGAACCAAGGACGGGGGCCATCATTACACAATGGAGAGCTGTGCCTGATGAGATGCACTGACATGACTGCACGTGGGTAGAAGAGACTCAACATACAAGGTATGAAAAAAATACAGGAATACACCGTATCTACTAAGCACAAGAAATGTGGCCTATGTTTTGCCCTATAGTTCTGTTCTAGATTCAGAAGAAGATGTTGCGTCCCCTGTTACCAACAATATCTGTTGTAAAGCTATTCCTGCTGAATAAAACAAGGCTGCAATCACTGATACGTGACCTCCTGTGGAAAGATACCAACAACAGATTTGTAAAGTACTTTTCTTTTATAGCCTGGAGATGGCGCTGTTTTTACTACTGTCTACAAAGAGGTATATCCACAAATTACTTTCTATACACAACACTGCAACAGTGACACCTGGAGGCTAACAACAGACACTGCACACTATTAAAGTCCAATAAAACACAGAGCAGGAGCAAAACAAATATTGTGAAAGTATGCAATACTGTGTAATAAAATATATTGCAAAGCCCAAGTGTATTTTACTATAGTTAATATATGAAAAAAAACCTACATTGGCGATACCATCACTTTGACCAGTCCCCTACATATGTTGCAGGCTGCCAATTTTTGTGTTGAACCAATATCCATGAGGATGTGGGGAAGATGAAACCAGCACACAGTACGTCAGGACTCTTGAACACCTTCCAGGTTTACATTTGCGTTTCCCACGTGTGTCCATTAGCTCTATATATCCATCCAGGAGCAGCAAGTGCCCTCTCACCTTATGAAGTATTCATTAATTACCCAGAACATGGGTTATTGCTTGTGATTACATCACATTGTATTGATGTGTTTGTTACCAAGAAGAACTTAATCTCTTTAGTATCTAATCATCTTCAAAGTTGTGTAGCACACAAACAGGCCCTATGTACATCCAATAAGAGGACTTAAAGAGAATCACTCACAAGTATAGGACTGGCATTTGAAGTATTGCATTGTGCACCCTCTTATACAGTCTCCCCCCAAAATGGTTCAACACCACTGTACCAGCTGTTTCTCATACCACAATCAACTAAGAATTATGAACATGCAAACCACAGCTCTGTGCAATCATCCTCTGTTAGACACTAACACAGCTCTGTCTGCAGCTCCCCTTCAGCTGTGAGGGCAAGCTCTCCCCAACAATGAGGGCCACTCGAGGGGTAACCTGCATGGGACCCCACAGTTCTGCTAGATGCGGGGTCAGGAGTGTTGAGCGTTTGAGATTAGACAAGACTGGTGGATGGGAGAATAAATCCATGTTGTAACATACAGTGAGTGTGGAGCTGGTCAGTGTCTATGCAAGTCTTAGATTGTCTCTTCCTAATGCAAATACATATTTGAGCATCAGAGTGAATTTTGTTTCATGACACACCGGCCATCCACTCATTTTTAATTAGTCTTAGTTTTAGTGTTACACAGACAAAACAGATGTAACATAGTAAAAAAAGAAAAAGTAAGAAAAAAATAAATAAATACACTTTTCAATAATTATACACGATTCGTTTCAAGCAGTTAGCAAGCCCCTAGAACTATGTGCTGGAATATATTACTCTATTTCTACTGTTTATTTTGTACTTCATATGTGTACATTTCTCTAGTGTAGGTAAAGTTAATTCTATATGTAATTCTAGAGTGCTCTCTTTATATCATTCACGGAGATGCTCTCTGTAATGTATAAAGGTTACTAGAATACTGTGTTGTACTAGAGTGCTCTCTGTATATTGGTCACTGAGATGCTCTCTGTAATGTATAAAGGTTACTAGAATACTGTGTTGTACTAGAGTGCTCTCTGTATATTGGTCACTAAGACGCTCTCTGTAATGTATAAAGGTTACTAGAATACTGTGTTGTACTAGAGTGCTCTCTGTATATCGGTCACTGAGACGCTCTCTGTAATGTATTAAGGTTACTAGAATACTGTGTTGTACTAGAGTGCTCTCTGTATATCGGTCACTGAGACGCTCTCTGTAATGTATTAAGGTTACTAGAATACTGTGTTGTACTAGAGTGCTCTCTGTATATCGGTCACTGAGACGCTCTCTGTAATGTATAAAGGTTACTAGAATACTGTGTTGTACTAGAGTGCTCTCTGTATATTGATCACTAAGACGCTCTCTGTACTATATAAAGGTTAGTAGAATACTGTGTTGTAAGATGCTCTTGTATAGGGTTAATAGAATGCTCTCTGTACATTGGCCACTAAGGTGTCCTCTGTATCTTACATAGATAACTAGAATGCTCTCTATTGTATAATGCAGGGTTTCCCAAATCCAGTCCTCAGGGAGCGCCAACAGTGCAGGTTTTCCAGATAACAAGTGATATAATTAGCACTATCTGTGACCATGTGTCAGTCAGTAAGGATTACAACTCTGTCGCAGCAAGGAGATATGGAAAACCTGCACTGTTAGGGCTCTATAAGGAGTGGAGTTGAAAAACACTGGTATAGTATATATGTTCGCTGCACTGTATATTAGTCTCTAGAACTGTCTTTGCATTTTACTTTGGTCAGATGGGGCTGTATTGTATTATTACAGTTCTGGCATTTATATCTACTTCATTGGCTTGTAAAACCACACTGACGTTAGACAATCATTTCACCCTCACTTACCTTACTCAGACTCGTTTTTGTATTGATTAGAAATAGAGCCGCAGACATTATTTTGCATAATCACATCTGCCTATAATTTAGCACCACACCATTTGTATGCAGCAAAGCAGTACCAGGCGCCCAGCTAATCAGCTGCCAACATTTCTGGCGGTTGCTGAAGGCATTTCAAGGTCTTCCGATAAGACACCAAGAAACCCAGGACCATAAACCACACTCACACCAGACATGAAGAAGCAAGAAATGGAAGAACAGGGAAAGATGGAAGAGCGGACCGGTAAAGAAGAGACGGAAATTGAATTAACCTTAAGCAAGAGGAAGAGATTGTTGAGACAGCTGAGGAGAGACAAAAGGCACTGCAGGACAGAGTCATCCATAGCCTCACACTGCAAGATAAGGCAGACAGAGAAAGTGGATTAAGTAATGCACTCCGCAGCCACTAGGGGGCGGCCAGAAATCACTGGGACCAGAGCAGGGGAAATACTGCAAATCAGAACACTCTTATTACAAAGAGGAAACATGAACACTGTGGTTTCTCTGATATCGTACGTTCATGCAAATCAATGAGTAGGCTTAACCCTGACACACAGTAACGTACAGGTCATCAAACATCTACAATTATACAGTGTTAAAGGGCTGGAAAAAAATATTCAGCCATAAAATGATTGAAAACAAGAAGAAGATGGTAAAATAAATAAAAAGTCTGAATTTGTTTTAAAAGTACATTTTGCCAATAATTAATGTATTACCGTCTGTATGCAAAGCAGCTTTAGGACCCCAGGCCCCAGAATAACAGGTTACAGTTTAAGGAGTAGACCCCTGGCTTATCTCTTCTAATCTACCTTACTTAGAGGTGTGACATCAACGTTTCATTTAGTCTAAATCGGAATCCAGAAGATTCCTGGTTGTTATTTTCTTATATTCAGAGAGGTAAGGCGCGCACAGATGTCTAAAACACGAGACATGACGTAACATGGGGTTTCAAGTATGTTACCAATATGTATTTCAGTATTATAAATAATATATTCAACCTATTTCATGGTCCCCTTTCAAGAGCACGGCTTGATTTTAACTTCAAGTTGTGTATGAGAGATCTCTTTAAAGGCCCCAAGATAACATTATTATATTATCTACTTTCCCCATGTACCGTCACATTGACATCATTCTTCCCCACCTTGATCTGGTTGTTGAATGAGTCCATCTCCAACAACTTAGCAGAAGTCTCCTTCTCCAAAGCGTCCAGCTGTTCCCGCAGTCTCTGGCACAGACCGTCCTTCTCCATGGCTTTCTTCTGGATCCCAAACAAACCAGAGCTTGAGCTATCTGTCGGGTAATGCAATCAGGTGTTATAGCATCTCTAGACTACGAGCAAACAGATGTACAGAGTACAGAGAGGGATCTAGTAGATCACACAACAGCAGAAAACAAGTCCTGATCCCTGAGAGTGTGAGGATTGCCTTCGCAGTATGGGAACACTGTCCTCTGGCAATGCCCTATGACAGTGTTGACTAACCTGTGACACTCCAGGTGTTGTGAAACTACAATACCACAAGTCCCTTTGCCAATAAATAGCAGATTATTGCTGGAAGGGTATGCTGGGACTTGTAGTTTCACAACACCTGGAGTGTCACAGGTTAGCCAACACTGCCCTATGACCAGAGTTGTATATTCCTCAGTGATCTCACTGGTTCCTAGTTAATTGAAAGTCTACAGTCTTACCAATGTCATCTCAGCCTACAGTATGGAGGTGACTCGCTATAACCACCTAGAGGTGAAGCAATGAATTACATTCAGGTTGGCAGTATTGTGTATTCAGGGATGAGGTGGAGAGGTGTGGGGAAATCACTCACCTGGAGCGTTGCCCTGCTGAATCTGTTTAATCTTCTCACTTAAAGCTTGCTTCTCGGGGACCAGGCTGCTCAGCTTATTTTGATATTCCTAGAACACAAAGTGATCTATGCATAGTCACAATATCATGACAGATACCCAAATCCCTTATACGCTTCACTGTGCTCCACATCCTCTGATCTTCCTGCTCCGACTAACAAATTCACAGCTCCATATTTACTACTCTCTATCCCAGGATAAGCCCTCACCATACTCTGCACTGCTAGGAAATTCTAATGTTATTACATATTGACCTTATAAAAGATATGTTAGATTAGAGTCCTCTTCATATAACCCACTTCTTCTCCTGACATCACCGTTGTAATGACACGTGTGCAAGAGAAGAGTACAACAGGTATTTTAGCAGTTTCCAAAACCCTTGACACCCCCCCCCCCCCCCCTTTCCTCCCTGCACCCATGAAACTGGGAGATGGTCATGCAGCGAGTCTGCAGTGCTGGAAATGGAGAAAGTCCATCCATAAAACCAAAAGCTCTAATAATTATTTGGAAGAAGCATGAAGTGAAGGAATCCTCTTCACAGCACAGTCGGACCGGGCCTACAGGTGACAGGGCAGGTGTGGATTGGTGTTTAGAAAGCTAAACTTCCCATTTTAGCCAAAGATGCTTAGAGGCACGAAATCATAGGGGCATAATTATAAATGCAGAGAAGCCTGGTGTCGGCAATAAACTTGCTTTTTAGACAAAGTCTACCTCCAGCATGTAAAATGCTTGTAATCTGGATTTCTAAATTCGACTTCTTCTTGCCTTATGCAGTGCTATAGAAGTACGGAGAGTTACAGGTTACTAAACCAGAAAAACGGGTTACACCAATATGAAAAGGCTTCTATCCAGAATACGACGATGGCTGACAATAAAACAAAATCAGTAATTCGATTAATCAACCATTACAAGTTTTCAAATCCCCTCTTTAAAGGGAAGTGTAATTCAACAATTATCTCTAATTGTGCCTAGACACATATGTTATCCCTTGCATAGGCCATGACCAAACTCAGGGGTTTCTGCCCGCTACCCGTTATTTTTGGTGCTATCGGCACCTGGCAACACAGTGAAGAGAAGACAAACAATGGCAACTCTACTGTATATTGTACTCTGCAAAGCAACCTACTAACACCTTCCTAGATCCGAAAATACTGGATTAGAGTCCACATAATGTCCTTAAGTGAAGTTACAGCCAGAAAATCTGCTCTATATAAGAAAAACTGTCCCCCCCTCTTATCCATAATCTGTTCTGATCAAATTCTCAAACTTTTACATATAAGATTGAATTTTTCAAAATAAACTTTTAAAAAGTAACCGCCACCAACACACACTGGGGGCGTCCATTCTGCTGGTGGAACCAAACGCCTGAGAATACATCATTGCACTGGAGCCCAATAATGGAGATATCTGGTAAATGTGCGCGGCTCCTAAACCTGCTGTTACTGAAACGTGTCCTACTGGCTGTAAGTCTAGAAGTGTCTCTGGAGCGTCGCTGGTTTGGCTGCATTCTCAGATGCATCGGCTGCAACATGGCGGCCTCCAGGGTGTGCACTCAAGAGGTACACAAAGTTTAATCATTTCTAACGTAGCAATGAGCTTGTAACTCCTGGTAACTGGATATAGACATTTCCATATATTGGTAGCTTTAGAGAAGTATCCCACAGTCTCCCCCCCGTACCTGCAGCTGCTGCTGAAGTTGTCGGATCTCTATAATTCCCAGGTCACAATTTCTATCTGCAGCTTCCAGCTCGGTTTTCTTCATTTTCTTCCTGCCTCGGATATCCTGGACCCTCAGTGTGATCTGCTGATGTTTCTCCTCCTAAAAATTGGCAAAAAAAACATTCAGGTAATGGGTAGTGTTTTGTGGAACGTTCGGAACCTCAGGTTTTCCTTAAGTTATAGTATTACCAATGACACTTTCCTCTCCCTGCAGTGCCCCTGGCACTCCCAGACAGATTACATGATTTACCAGTGGTGAAGCAGCAATGGGTGACCCGGTCTCTGCAGGTGTCATCATTACCAGTCTGAAATTTAGTTTGTTTTTTTCTGAACTTTACAGACAACTGGTAGATGACAAGAAAATATTCACCTGGTCTGTATCTTCCTATAGTCTTGGAGAGAATTTAACAGGAAGCACAAAAGGCGCGCAGGGGGTCTCAGGGATCAGAGCGCTTCTGGGGGCAAAGGTATCAAGCTGCGAGTTTCTGGCAGGTCTGTAAAAGTGAAGGTGTTGCCTATAGCAGCCAATCAGATTCTAGCTGTCATTTTGTAGAATGTACTAAATAAACGATAGCTAGAATCTGATTGGTTACTATAGGCAACATCTCCACTTTTCAAACTTGCCAAAAACTCGCAGCTTGATACATTTCCCACATGGAGTTAAAGGGAGGGGATGTTGAACATGAAAAAATTTATTTGGATAGACATCGTCTTTCAGGTTCTGAATATAAACAACAATCTGGGTTACAAAATACATAGTAACTGAGAACCTTTATCTCTCAGAAGATAAAAAATAATCACACAGTACAATAAAACCTAGACTCCGAGGGAAGTACCGACGCGTTCCACAATCTTCTTATTTCAAATGTGTGCTGGGACATAGGAGATTTACAATATTCCTACCAGCGCTTCCAATTCCAATTGTAAACTCTTCTTCTTAGACTTCAGCCTCACAATTTCCTCCTGCTCTCTGTTTCTCTGGTTAAACAGCTCTTGACGGCGGATCCGCTCCATCTCCTGCTGTCTCTGCCGCTCCAGCTCTTGCTTGGCTGCCTATGGGAACAGAGTAACACATTCTTATTAGAAACAAATGGAACCAGTTATGTAAATTAGGTGATCCTCATGTCTCAGCTTTTGGTTTTCATTGGCTCTTGCTAAGCCATCATGGAACACTACTATAAGATGTCATGTGACAGAAGTGTCCGATTCTGGCGTAGCAATGGTGGACAGCACAAATGGTGCTTCCTGCTAAAATATAGTCAGTGATGTCTGCAATGCTAAATATCTAAAGAGATTTTGCAATGCTGCACTGGCATCTTTAGTAAGTTACATCAGCCAAGACTAAATGTACATTCAGTATAAATGCCCAAAACGCGTCAGTATTAATTTGTGTCAGTGTCTGGGCTGGTGGAACAAGCAGATACCAGAGAGAGAAGCACAGGAGACTTACAATGGCTGCACAGCAGGAGGCGTTTGAGTGCACAGCTCAGCAGCTATTGAAGGAAGATTGTAGCAGGTCTGAAACATAAATATCTGGCTCAGAGTTTAGAAGGGGAACTTTCTCTCTTCTATTACAATGATTCTATGGGGATTCCACAACAGTGGAACACACAACGAGATATTTGCATTCATGGAGCACAGTAAATAAGCACCCGATACCAACCTCCCTCCTCTCGATCTCCTTCCTTTTCTCCTCCTCCCTCAGACGCTCCAGCTCGCGTTGCTGCTCCATGCGCCTCTCCAGCTCCAGCTGCTTCCTGCGCTCCTGCTCTTGGCGCTCTCTCTCCCTGCGCTCCTGCAGCTCTCTTTCCTTCTGAGCCTTCCGCTCGGCCTCCCGCTGCTGCTGCTCCAGCAGAACCTGCCGCCTCTTCTCCAGCTCCAGGTTACCCCTCTCCATGTTCTCTTTCCTCCTCTCCTCAAAGGTCACTATACATCATACAGCCAATATATTGGTCTTATTATTATTATGAATATTGTTTAAGAAATGATGTTTACTGTAATGTGTTTTAGACACCTATATATATGGAAGCTTGTGTAATGTGGAGCAAAAAATATACCTAAAATAACGTACGGTGTTTATATGCATTTAAACACAGAAGAGCAGCGACTAACTGTCTTCACTCTGGGACAGTGAACAGCCGCAGACTGTGTGGACGAGCTGAAAGTCTTTTAAATGCTGTAGATTGGCAGAGTCTTTCACAGATGATGGGTCGATAATGTCAAAACAACATAATGGACATGCTAAGCTATATCATTTGAGCTTTTTGCCCTTTCATCAGAACACCACGAATACACTCTTAAGAGTTGCGAGGGTAACTAAGGCTGCTTGCAAATGAAAGGAGCCAAATGTTTAAAGGATAAGACCCCACTCTGCTCTGTACTCTAGCTGCTCGCCAAGTTGAGGGGTGTCAATATCTGTCTCCTATAAATTCCTAAATTCCTCATTGAAGGGAATAAGAAGCTCATGAAGCGGGCAATCAAGACCTTCTCAGGCTATAGGATACACAGGAGAGTGCTTACAGCACAGAGCAGAGCCGTGTGGGGACATTATACACATCGGGAACTACGGCAGATCCAGGGGACCTCGCTGAACTCAAAACTCATTGTCTCCCTTTGTTTTGGATGGATTTCTTCTTTAGTTAAAGTTTACTATTTAACAAAGAGAAGTTGGATATATTAAGAGGAGATAGGACAGTAGCTTTAAACGTTATGCTTAATGTATAAAAAATTCTGGACTTATTTGTCATTTAAAGTCCCACTTGTGAAAGGTACTTCATGAAGCACAGTCTGAAGCCCAGAGATGCTGCAGACTTCTTATCTCTTTCTCTTGTACGAACCTCATTCCCTCTCTGGGATATATTATATCTCCCGTGTTGTGTCACCTCGTAGTGTCATCAGCAGATCATGACTTTAGCTTGAACACTAGAAGTAATTCCCTATAACAAACACTTTGACTACGCTCACTGTACTTTAACAACTTAAATGCTGCTTGCTGTATAGTGGTTTGACCAGCTTGATCTAAAAGGTTAATAAGTAATGTTAAAGTGTTTACAAAGGGATCTATTAATCACTTACCACCTGTTAAACGGCAGATATGATCAGCTTAATATGGAGGGAAATGTAACATATGTGAAAGGCTTCTCTAATGACACACAGGAAAGAATGACCGCCAGCTCCTGATTGGATGGCTGATCCAATCCTGTAACCTATGCAAAGGATCCGTCCTTTCCCCTGCTGCCCAGGCATCACTGTACGAGTGTTTGGCTGATAGTGACACATACATATACTAGGGGCGTGATACAACAACGCTGCGCCAAACACTGGCATCACATGACACTTGTGTCAGCCAATACCGTGCTTTTCAACCAAAAAAAGTTAGCATTTAAGTCACATAAACCCGGAATCTGTTCACCTGCTGACTTTTTCTGGGGCGGCTCCTCTTCCTGCATGTTCTGGTAGACTGGCAAGGTTCCGTTAATGGGGTCCCCACCTCTGGGAGGAGACATAACAAACATATATGATGTACCGAGGACATACTGGTAGGTATACTAGGTGACTATGTCTTATTTTCCTGGTGGAATACTTTTTATTTAAACATAAATATTAGCAATAATCCAGTAGCTGAATGAAGACTTGGTAAAAGAAAGGGGCACAGTACAGATATATACATTGCTAGTGCAGCTCCGGCATTTAACCACAATGGAGAAACAGCGCATGCTTAAAATGTAACAAGGGTTTGAAACTGAGGTGTTTAGCTAGATAATGTTTTAGGGACGGAATAAGCAGTAATTATGAATTAGGGTGCTATTATTGGGTATTAAATAATAGATATACCATATATAAAGTCTGTTCTCAGGTTCCGGCTAGGTAATACATTTCTCAAATAAACCATAATATAAAAAATACTCATGTAGAAGATTGCTTATTGCCTCAATTGATTTCCAAGGAGATTTTATATAATATATATATATATATATATATATATATATATATATATATATATATATATATATATATATATATATATATATATATATATATATATATATATATATCTTGAAGATGCAAATGTATTCTATCAGCTATAACTATTATTTCATTAAATTTTGGTTACAAAGCCCCATGAACAGACCAGATAATGTGCTTCTGGTAGATGGAATCACTACAATGTAACCACTTACAATGGTCTTTCTGCAGGAACACCATCAAGTCTTTTCTTTACACTTCTATTAACACATGCAGATCTGTACCATGCTTTTTGCATTGTTTTCCCACAGATCAATAAGGCAAATACAACAGTCCTAAAGTGATGCTACCTACAGATGTCAGTTCTTGTCCTACCCCCCATCCCTCTTTCTTACTAACAGATATTTAATGCTTCACTACTTACTGGCGAAAGGTCTGGGTTTCTTAAAATAAACCGTATTGCTCATCTAATACATAGAACGTGTCGGTAAGAAATAGAAACGCGTTTTACCGTCTGGTGTGACATCCGCTCCCCCTTACGGTGTGTGTGTACTTACCTTACCTTCCTCATATACCCTGCACAGCCCATGCTGTACCAGTAGTGATCTGCCTGCTAGCACTCCCGTCTCCTGATACCACTATCTCTAGTGAGCAGCAGCTGGCACCAGAGAAATACACGGAACTAAGAATGGTTGTCTGTGTGTGTAATCAGGGCTGGAGTTCCGTTAACAACGGCTGCTGAGTAGATAAACTGGAGGCTTAACCTCACACTGACATGACTTTATATTCTGCATCTGTGGAGCCTATAACCACAGTACAGAATATAGAACCGTGGTAGGACAACTGGCAACCTTCTTATCAGAACTTCCTACTAGTAATTTTGACGGTAAAAAAACGCATTGTGGGTCATTGTTACAATATAGCTTAGGTATGCCCTTAGGATGAGGGATTAACAACGGTTGATTTGTTACAGTAGCCTAAACTGTATGGGAACCTTAAATTAATTTTAGACATAATTGAGCACATGTATAAGCAGAAAAGGGCTCCCGATCTATATGTGATGAGGAGCCGACAGATGTTGAATGTGAAGGATGGAGGAAGTGGTTGGACAATGACCACATCTGACCGTATATGTGACCGTGATCCGCCTGTGCCACCATTGCTCTGTTAAACTAGACATCAGGCTGAGCGCTGATCTTGTGGATCAGGCAGTAATCGGGCTGACTGACAACAGGAGCAGACTGCACGATCATCCCAGTGTACGGTTAGGAAACTGCAGTTATTCTCTGCAAACTATGAAACCAGACTAATCAAAGAGCTACGAGGATGAGCATTAAATCAACTCAATAATAAATATTGTTTTGTAAATAAGACAATTTCAAATATATTGCACAATACCATAATAGGTACAATCATAATAGCAAAATAAAAAAGCCTAAAAACATTAATACAAAGTAACCATGTGCCATAACCAGGTGCCACTTACCGGAATGAAGGTGGCAAGAGATCTAGAGGAAGGGTTAGCGGGAGCGGCTGCCCGGCTTTTGCCATGTCCGTTAAATGCATGGCTAACACAAACTCATCTGCTTTCAGTTTTCCATCTCTGTCTACATCAGCGAGAGACCTATGAGGACAGAAGAGAAAGCAATGGTATATAAATATAAAACCACTAAACTGAATATTCCACCCGGAGGCTCCTCACACATATTTAGGACAGGATACTGATGGGCCCTCACACAGGCCAAATAGCGGATTCTGCACTGGTCTTGCCCAACACGCTGACTTTCTGCACAGCAAGACTGCAAAGCTGTCAATCAAACCGCCTGTGTGAATGGACGTGGACGAAATAGCGAGAAGTGGTCACTGAGGGCAACTGTAGCACTGTAGTGAAAACTACTGTACACTGTGCCTCATCCACAGTATACAAACAACTCTAGCCAAGAATGTTGGCAGAATTCCAATGATATACCCTATATAATAATTTTTACTCTCCAGATGAGTGACCGTGGCCGCCGTCACCTCTTCTAACCTAAAACATAAGTTGTTGTATCTTTTGTTTTTTTTAATACAAAACTGATTTCCACAGGCCCTGCTCTAAAAAAAGAAGGGCACCTGTATCCACGACCGGAAGGCTCTTTAATACTCTACTTTCTCCAAAAGGCTGGATAAATTCTAATAAGGCTACAAGAGACCAAAATAGAACAGCTCAGTCGCTGATTAAACATCTTGTTGTCTCCCATTTAAAAAAAAACAAACTGGATGGCAAAATGTGCTCTCAGGAGCTTAGTACACTTAATTGCATTGGAATCAATGTTTCTCCAAAATGGGGGGGGGGGGGGGGGGGGGGGGGGAAGAAGGTTGACCTCATCTTACATATGTACAACAGATTTCTTCCGAGAGTGCAGACCCTGCTGGTGGATATTGTGCGACATCACACAACATCCTCCAGCAGAGGGCAGTCTCTGGATCTTTTAGTACTGAATTAAAAACAAACAAACCAGTTAAACATGAAGATGATTAAAAAATAGGGGGAGAATTCACACAATATAAGACGGTTAGATGTTTGCTGAATGATTATAACACAGATGCAAATTTTCCACCATTCCCAGTCATTATCTACTGATTCCGAGATCTACATCTGATCTGTTATCACTCACGTTTTCATTTTATTACAATTTGATTAAAATGATTGTGTCGTAAGGGCAATTAAGGCACTTATAATAACATACTGTGTTTATACACACGCACACAGTATACTTAAGTACTTAAAATAATAAGATATTTTAATAAAATCAAATATATTATATGCTAAGAAAACACAATAGAAGATTTAAATTTGTAATAGAAAAAAAAACAAAAAACAAAAACAAATCAAATAAAGTTATTCCTAACAAAACATATGCATCCCAAACTTAAAAGTCGTCTTGGTAATAAAGGGGGGACCATCCGGTAGCTCACTTAAGATGACTTTAATTTTTGAAAGTCACAAGAGGCCTTTAACTGTCAATTTTAATTTGGTTTTTTTTATTGGCTGTTTATTGGTGGCAATTATCGACTTCAGACAAGGAAAAGCACCAAAATGCAAATTATACACAATCTAATCTGAAATGCGATGATATAATCGGTTTAATAAAAACACGTTGATACATATATTGGTGACATAAAACATGAAACCACATTGTTGTCGGCAATTCTGAAATCAGAATCTAGACATCTCCGTGTTCTGACATCGGGAGCCCCCCTCCCAATTAAGATGAAAGTCTGTTTTGTTGTACAGCATTCTGTAAATAACAGCAGAGGATTTCCCTAAACATAACCCACTTTCCTTCCTTTGTTTCTAATCAATCCTCTCAGTGCACACGACACTGCCTGTTCACATCCGGTCTTATGACTGGCGTTTGTGTCTACACAATGTGACCCATCTAACACTGCTTCTGTGTACAAAGTCTACAGGCCTACTCAGTGCAAAATAAACACAGGCAACGATTATATGTATGAATAATATCCGTATAAATGGTGAGTTCTGATGTCATCGTTCAGTGTTCTATAGAAAAACTAGTGTATTGTAAGGGCAGCACGGTGGCCTAGTGGTTAGCACTTCTACCTCACAGCGCTGGGATCATGAGTTCAATTTCCCGACCATGGCCTTATCTGTGTGGAGTTTGTGTGTTTGCGTGGGTTTCCTCCGGGTGCTCCTGTTTCCTCTCACACTCCAAAAACACATTAGTAGGTTAATTGGCTGCTATCAAAATTGACCCTAGTCTCTCTCTCTCTGTGTGTGTATGTTAGGGAATTTAGGCTGTAAGCTCCAATGGGGCAGGGACTGATGTGAATGAGTTCTCTGTACAGCGCTGCAGAATCAGTGGCGCTATATAAATAAATGATGAAGGGATAAAACCTGCCCTTATGCACATTATTATGGCAACTATTATCCTTTATATGGTCATAAATATTTCCTCAGAGGGTTCACACACCCCAATGGGTGCCTGGTGTACTATAAGGGGGTTTGGGGCATCTAAATGTCTGTGTCATCCTCTACACCAATAAGAAGATATCCACTCAGTATAATGGCTGACTAGAACATCAAAAGCAGATTCCAGATCATGAGACTACAATCAGACATTGACCAATAGGATGCCATGTTAGGAGGTGGCAGAACTCACCATATAGTAGCCAGCTGAGTGTGGGAGAGGTTGGATTGCACTAGCGCATTCTTCACTTGAGATCCTGAAAACAGGAGAACAAACTGCGTCAGACATTTCATACCCCCCCATATGTGACAAGGAAATCCAGAAACGGGGACAGATAATTAGCCCCCTAATACCATTATCTGTACCTCAGGAAATTATACTTCCTGATAATGGAGGTTAGATTGAGCATAGATATGAAAAGAATATGGTAGAGAGGGGTATTCAACTGCTGGGGATGTGGTGCTGGACATCACCGCTGCGCACACTGCTAGCTATTACGGTAGGGAATATCTGCTCATTTTTCCTCGCACTGAGCGGAGATTCCGGCCAGAACATCGGCGCCATGTTTCCGTGGACTTGCTGGAGACGCAAAGTGCTGAATTAAATCTCCACCTATCTATCTTGTTTCGCTGGAAACCTAAGAAAGGCGTCTTCACTTAGGAGGGGCAACTCTTCTGTTAGTAGGGAGGGTCTCTTTTTTTGAGCCAACCTTATCCTCCAATGACACTTCTCACGCTAATGCACCCTCACAATGTCACACTCACTCCTCTTGTTTCAACGGTGCCCCCTTCCACTTATAAATACAGACATTAGAGGGCTTACATTATCTACATTGTATGTCTCAGTTATATGTATGTCCTGTTTTCCCTAATACACGGCGCCTTACAAATCTACGATAATCTACGGCCTCCAAATGGTGCCATGCATTTAGGGTTTGTTCCTGTCTTCATACACTCAATTCACTAGTTTTAGAACGGAGGCTTTCTAATTCAATGCCCGAAGGGGGTAGAAGTGGGAGGTCTGAGTGGCATGTTGGAGCATTTTGGGTTGAGTGATGCAGGCGTGCCTAGGTCATTTTGGGGCTTTTTTATACTTGAAATTAAGAGTAATGTGTGGCCATGTAGAAGGACCTTGAAGGATTTTATATTGCCCATCACTGACTTAGGCTGCTGTGACCAATTAAACTAAAGTGGGAGAATTCCCCTGCGCCATAGACTGAATAAGGAATAAAATAACAAGTAGTGTGCATCGCTCTTGACCCGAGGGATTCCCCTACTTTAATTAAAATCATCACACCGGTTACTATATAGATTGTATGGAAGATGAATAAAGTCATTTGTATCTAAGCGACAATTCATACAGTCTGGAGTGTCTCTAAAGTCTATCCCTTAGAGCTGTGTTGGTTAACCCGTGACACTCCAGGTGTTGTGAAACTACAAGTCCCAGCATACCCTTCCAGCAATAAGCTGCTATATTTTGGCATGCTGGGAATTGTAGTTTCACAGGTTAGCCAACACTGCCTTAGAGGCCCATAGGGGTGTAATATATTCTATGTAATAAGTACATTTGTCTATGTAAGCAATTTAATAAAACCTTACTCACATTCTCCCCTATATAAAGTTACTACACTTCAGATAGGCCACTTTACATTTAGTCATTTCTGCCAGAGATGATTTTTTTTTTTTTATAAAACCACTTTGAAAAAAATAAAAAATCTAGAGTTAAGAAATGAGCCCATTTGTGGTCTCGTTATCCCCTTTTCAGTTTTTTAAATAAAAAGACAGGCTGTGAAGAGCCGCACGACAGAACTCTACTTCTAGGAGTAACGTGAGTAATGTGTAAGTAAAACAATATTCTAGTACAACATCCCTTTAACAAAAAGACTCCTCCCCCTTCCATGAGACTGACCAATACGTGCACTCACCTGTCAGGTAGCCACTCATAGACTTATCAAGACCATTAAACTTCTGCCTGTACTTCAACCTGGCTGACTGCGGCACAGCCCAGTCCTGACTGCTGGCCTTTGGGGAGTTGCCAGTCAGAGAAGTAGTTGACGAAGAGTTGGAGCTAAGCGAAATAGAAAAATAAATTTACATATACTAAAAGGGAATGTAAATTTCATGCCGCGCAAACATTTGCGACCAACAACATATTGAAAACACCATTTACAAAACTGATTATTTTTGTTTAGTATCTTTGTTTGAGGAAGCTTATAGGTGAGGCCCAGCATTGCCTTATTGTATGCCAGGGCCTCCCGTGACATGGATTAACATCCTGGGAGGCTGGTATAACCTCCTGGCACAATGCACTTTCTGACTAACAGGTCTCGGGATAAACGACCAGAGCTAAATTATCATGGTAAGATTTCAGAGTTTATTATTTTCTTAAATGTAGGTTTTACATTATGTCTCTTTTGCTATCTGACAGATAAATGAAGAGAGCTCCCTACAGTGAAACACTTACACAAAGTGACTTAGAGTTTGGCTTAGTTTCCAATTACCCAGAATGCTCTGCTACAGAGTGTGGGCAACGAAACATGAAGCAATCTTTTCTTGCAGCGTGCATTATTTCTCACTAACCAGAATCATTTGTTGCAGTGTCCACTATGCAAAGACGCGTTAAGAGAAATCAAAAGGTTACTAATCAGTTAATGTAGTATTAGTGCCAGGCTTCACTATAATGTGCTGTGAAACACATCACGTAACAGTGCATTAGGGAGGCTGGAGTCCTGCACGGCAATGCAGTCTGCAGACCCATCAAATATCTATGGACATCCTTTATTGTGGCACCGTAAAGCTCTCTTTGTAGCATTGGAGATAGGACACTGCAGCATGGAGGCTGCATGAAATCTTCTCCGTTGCGGAGAGACCCGTGCAACGCCAAAGGTGATTGGCTGAAGTCCTGACTGTAGGCTAGTGTCAGGACTGACGTAAATGGGGAGTACAAGTTCTTATTTACATTCACAAATATATACATAACGATTCCAATTACTTGACAGAGCTGAAGACCTATACAGAGAGAGTGGATATTCATTTACGACATGCAGTCTGTGTTAGTCTCAGAGGGGCTACATACCTGCTAGAGCCCAGGTCTATCAGAGACCGAGTCTTCTGCATACTGCTGCCGCCGAAACCTCCAGGCATGAGAGACATGGAACTGTTGTGAGGCAGAGCTGAAACACATTCATACAATCAGCCATATCCACAGAGATTGGACAATCGCACGTTATGTGCCAGGGGTGCTCAGGAATATTAACCTTCTGTAACACACAGACATTATTGTACACTACTCTCATCTGTGTAAGATCTGGGGTGAAGATAATGTGATTAAGGCAGATTCATAACCATAATTTTATTTCCACCGCTCGTTCTGGTCAACAAACCCCCACAATCAGATACATCGATGGATGAAGGGAAAGCCATCATGCTGGGAGCTGAATGGGACATCTTCTATCTGGATAGTGACTTTAACCTAATTCAATATGAACACAACCCCGGGGCTTTGAGAATTCAAAGTTCTTTATGTCTCAGTGGAATTTCCATGGTGCGTAATATACTGTAATATTACTCAGAGATGGAATGAGAAATAGAATATAGCTATAAATATCCTTTGCACACTAAGGTTCATACAAAAGAAGCTGAAACATGTGTTCATCAAGACACCATATAGATCACCTTCATTGTATTCTGATAACGGGCTTATGTACCTGATAAACGTCTACACGCTCCAGACAAATTTTTTTTAACATGAAATAGAAAGGCTGGAAAACAATCATATTTAACAACATTTAAAGAGACCCCATGGTAGCATTGCTGCCTCACAGCGCTGGAATCATGGGCTCGATTCCAACCAGGGCCCTATGTGTGTGAAGCCTGTATGCTCTTCACGCGTTTCCTCCCACACTCTAAGGACATACTAGTAGGTTACTTGGTTTTGGACAAATAAGCTCCAATGGGGCAGGGACCGATATGAAAAACGAAATATTCTCTGTACATGATATAATATGATTGTTGGCGCTATATAAATTATTACAATATATCTTTTTTTGAAACATTGGAGTGTGAGCTATGGAACAAACATCTTTCTATCTTGTTGGCTGGACCCCGGATTTATTTTGATCATCAGATAAATCAGACTTAAGACGACATGACCTTTTCTGTTACCAAAGTAGACATATTGCATGACATAGAATAAGCGTGCATGAGAGGACTATACACGCCCAGCACTGCCACACACAGGCACTTACTTGAAGACAAAGGCACAGGGAAGGAGGACAGGAGAGTTCCATTTGGCAATGTTGATGATGAGCCAACAGAAGGCACCAAGGGACTAGACATAGGCAGGGGTGGCAGAGAACTCATTGAGCTCAACGAGGTGGTGGGTGCGATGGGTAACAGCGGGGGTAACGATGGCAGCATGGACAGGTTTGGCATACTTCCCATTCCTGAACATAAAACACAAAGGATGGACTTTAGAACCTCACTTTCATCCCATGATGTGAATTTACAAAAAGTTGACCACAAAATTCAACTACTTTATGTGTAGACACTACATCAGGGCTGAACAGATCCTTGTCACACACAATGAAATGCGAGGGCTAAATCATGGGCCCCTTCCTGTGCCCCCACAATCTTCTTGGAGACAGGCAGTGAAAGACAGTTCTTGCGATGCATTGTTTCCCGGAGATTGTATATTCTGTGAACAGTATCAACATTCCGTAGCCAGAGCCGTGCCCTTGTATTATAAATCTGTGCTCATACACTCCAATCAGATGCAGAGCAGGGAGTACCTATAAGGCAATAAGGGGGCACAAGCATGTACAGTGGCATGGGGGGACCACAGTGTGATTATACCCCGGACCCGGCGGTATTGCTCTTTTAATATTGGCATTGTGATTGGCCAATCACAGTGAAGACATTGTCAACCTGTCTGCACAATGTGAGCAGGTTAAGTGCCGACATTAGCTCAGTAGCAATTATGTACCCTGCTCAGAGCAGCCGTCTCTCTGTAGAGTGGAGGCGGCCAGTGTACTGTCCTAAACCAATACTCGTTACATGCAGTCTAATACATCACTAGGTATTCCACATCACTGAGGGACTAGAAGATGGGAACACGAAGGATAACAGAGCTCTAGAGCTGCCAGATAAAAATAAAATAAAAAAATCTAAAAGTAGGTTTCCTCCTCCATATGAATTGTATTTACTGACATGTACATGTACCCTACTGAACTTATACTTCTTATTATGCTACAGTCTTTCTGGCTTCTTACTATGTTCTCCAGCCATGAACACTGTATTCCATTTCCTGGGATGAGATTACTGCAATGTGCTGGCTCGGGTGGAGACAGTATATTTAGGGAGGTGGCCCCTGTTTTATAAATAGGCAAAACACCCTCTTGTTACATGCAAATGAATGCGGATTCCCGGTTGGTCAGAGGGCAGTCACTTAGTCACACCTCTTTACTTTTAATGACACCAATTTTGCACCTTCCAGTTGCAGGTCCAGATGCTCCAACCAATGTAATAATACAAGTGACACATTCAGCGTTTAGCGGAGTATCCACAAACCAGCAAATGTCCTTCTTACTGCGCATACAAATTGTGGAAATCAATTATCATTCACTGGCGTTCAACAGCGACATGTATAAATTTTACACATTATTGTTCTAGATAAAGCAGCAGTAATGAAGTGTATTAGTCTAGATAGAGCAGACCTTTATAATGAAGTGTATTAGTCTAGATAGAGCAGACTGTCAGTAATGAAGTGTATTAGTCTAGAGAGAGCAGCCTGTCAGTAATGAAGTGTATTAGTCTAGATAGAGCAGACTGTTATAATGAAACATTGTCTTCTAGAAAAGAGAGTGTTCTTATTATCATGGACTGTACCAGGTAAGACTGTCTACTAATATTGAGGTATAATATTCTAGATAAATCTACCAGTTAGTGAGGCAATAGGTATAAGCTACAAACCTCACACGATACTCAATAAGGGAAACGTACCATAGCGGGAGGACATTAATGGCGAGAAGATTGGCGCCTGCTTCATGACAGGCGGGAGGATCATTGGCAATGTCTGGCCCTGTAACTTGAGTTTGATCAGCTTCATTGCAATGGAAAACTCCAGCTGGTCCATCCTGCCATCTTTGTTTAGATCCGACAGGGCCCTGCAAAGACACAACGCTGACCATTAAAATGCAGGAAAAATAATCTGGATTGTGAGGGACACCAACATCTCCTCTTACAGATACATAATATCACCCTGTGTCAACCCTCCCAATGTACACACTGGGGATAATGTCATGTTAGAGTAAGTGAGGCCACCTCTGGTTCTTCAGGCTCTTCCAAATATAGCCGAGGAGCCACAAGTTACCGGCAATGGCAGAGATACTGTCCGATGACTGCACCACATAAATCTCCCTCTCGCGCTTCTACGGTCAGGGGATTATTAAATTATTTGGATATATCATTCCAATTACCTATCGTAGCTGTTGATACACACCACACAAGTATAACACTATTATTGTTCAAGATTATAACTGACTAGTGCGACATACATAGACTGTATGACACATGCACAACATTGTATAATCACAGCTGTGTACTGAGAGTTCACACTTACTGTTCCCTCTCCAAATTCATTCACACTTAGCACTGTCCCCCACTGAACATTGTGACCAATATGAAATCAGCTTCACTTGAAACCAACATGTTTGTTGCATACTGTTCATCAGTCACTAAACTTAGAGAAGAATTATGTAAATAATAAATGTATTATACGTAGGAGCACTCATGAATTAAACATGCAATAAGTCAAAGTAATATTATGTTAGGCAATATCTACTGGTTAAGATTTGCATATTAAGAGGAAGACTAAGGAATCTTTTAGCACGAATCTGAAGATTTTTATACCAAAATGTGTTCCTAGACATCTATCGTAGCTGGCTGTGCTTCCGCAAACCGTACCACTTATATATTTAGCAATAAGATATGTCATAGACTTGGATTATTTACCCTCCATGTTTCCTTTCACTCCTCTGCAGCAGATTGCTATGTTATGAGGGATGTGCAGACACAAACTGACTGATACGGTGACAGAATTTGCAGAAATACCTTTCATTGACTGATTGGTTCATTTATACAGATGGGCTGGCCCAGTGATGTCACAGCAGCTCAAATGACTGCATTCTTAAGATCTAGATTGGTAGCAGTTACACAGTTCTTAAAATGAAGGAGGAAGGGGATATTCAATGGTCTGTGATGGAGTAGGGAAGTAATACTTTTAACAGAAAAATACCGGCTATAGACTGGCTGATCTGTGCCCAACCGTCAGGCGACTGGACCACTGTCAGATTTGCCCATTTATGCCAAATATAAAAGATCCAGATAAAAGTCCATTGGAGAACAACATTGACATTTACAGGAAGTAGAGGCAGCAACCCGTAGGCTTAGCCAATAGCCATGAGAATGCAAATTACCATTTTACTACTATGTAGGATTATCGAGTCACAAAGCAACGACGGTAGACCTTAGTGATCCAATTCATTCTACTGCAATACTCTCATTTCTAAGGTGCTGTTCATTCAGTAACACCAAAACATTATTGAATCAAAGTTTATTTTTACAAGAGGTCTCCTATCCATTAAACATCTGGGGAGCATACAATGAAAGCTGCTCTCCTCGGCCAACTATATTACGGCATAGAAAGGATCCTATGTACCGTACATTAACAAAAAGCTACATCAGGATTTTTGTCTTTAGACCATTAAGTTGGTTTTACAGGGATTACAGATCTTCCTTAAAAGTGTTCAAAGTCTCCATAGAGTAAATACACATATACACACACACATAGATCCGACAGGACATGTGAAACGCATACATGTGTCATACAGGAGCTGTATGCAGCAACGATAAATCCTGCTCAATAATAATAACATAATAATATAATACATAATAAGCAAACACTCAAGCTATAGAAATGGTTCTCCATCAAACTTGCTACAGTAACACATGATAATTACTCAAATTATTATAGTAATCTCTGTATACATATAAACCATCTCACCATATTTCAGCCAGAACCGCCGGGGGAAGGCCTGATTGTAAGAAGAAGTTTCTTGCTTGGTCGCCTACAAGAGACAGACACAGACAGTTGAGACATTTTATATAGGATAACGTACGCCCTACAGTATTATACAATATAATTATAACGGTATTACAAGTCAATGAGGAGTTCTATGATCACATAAAAGCACAATGCCAAGTGATATTATACAGGATACACATTAGATGACAGTGAAGTCCTATATTCAGAACGCTCAGTTTATACAGATATAATTTACAGTTTCCGCATATATATATATATATATATATATATATAGCATCACTTGTGCATTGTACAAAGAAAAGATCCCACACAGCCTGTTATGTGCAATATCGGACCACCACTCAATATAAATTCCCTAACACACACACACACAGACTAGGGTCAATTTTGATAGCAGCCAATTAACCTACCAGTATGATTTTGGAGTGTGGGAGGAAACCGGAGCACCCGGAGGAAACCCACGTAAACACTGGGAGAACATACAAACTCCACACAGATAAGGCCATGGTCGGGAATTGAACTCATGACCCCAGTGCTGTAAGGGAGATGTGCTAACCACTTAGCCACCGTGCTGCCCATTTATATATCTTCTCTGCCTACCATGGAACATCACGTCAGTGTAGGGCAATCTGCAAACTGGTTCAATGTTTCAGAGAAACAGAAAAAGCAAATGTGAGATACTTATATATATATATATATACACACACACACACACACACATATATACACACACTACAGCTCCAGTCTGAACCATAATGCCACGTACGTTATGATGGAGATTATAATACAACCTGGTTGGTTGTCTGGCGGAATCAAAACCTTTGAATGCCACAAACAGTGCAAAAATTGAACAATAAGACCAGATTGAGCAACAAAAAATTGCACCATGAGGGGCACACTTTAAGGGAGCATTATCTGGTTTATACATCAGGATAAACCAAGCAAAAATAGACTGAGTTTAGGATTTTATAGGACATACATTCATGAAGATAAGCCACGTTACTATCGTTATCACTTATATTGTATTAATACACTTCCAGAGCAACACTCATTAAATTCGGACATATCCGTTCTGATCACAGCGGAGTTCACAATCTAATCTCCTTACCACTGTGCACTGGCGCGCACGAATAGACTTTGTTAGAAACCAATTACTCTACCAGTATGTCCTCTCACCAGGGGAGGGATCCGCAGCACCCAGGGGGAAACCATGTACACACAGGAAGAACACGCCAACTCCACAGAGATAGCCGCCTTCACTGGAACCACACGCAGTGTCCCAGTAGCAGTGCTAACCAGTGTCACTATAGTGCTCAGCATTACACAGTAATGCACCATTCATAAAATACATTACAGGATGGAATGCGAGCCAGTGATATCAGGAATAGACCTACATAGCGGTATTTAGAGGAAATGTAACTGGTGACCAGAGTACAATACAAGACGTATTGGAGACAAGCTTTGTATCGGACATTATTGTACACAGGAAAACACAAAGATCTTCAGCACATTTTTGGAAACAAACATTGTTTGTGTTGTGCACTGTTGGGGTGTTTGTATAACTATTATCCACCCTTGTCCTGTAAAGCTGCTGGGGGCGGCCATGTTGCTTCACCCCTGACCTCAGCTGAGGTAGGCCTTTACTTGCAAGGAGATGTTAAAAAGGTAAGACAATAGAATAGAAAGTATTATATTATGGAACTCGCATCACATGAGGAATTAATGCCGCGATTTAAAGTTTGATAGAAGCTCTTCAAAAAAAACAACAAAAAGAAAACAAAACGCGACTATAATGGTAGAAAAAAAATAAAAAACAAACAAATACTTGTGTCCCTTTATGTACCTATATGACAGCACAGGTGGCATCTGATGGCTATATAGGCTTTCTGTGCCATTCCTACGTTTAGCCTACTTTAAACGTTGACTTTTGCCTATTTTATTTTATAATCTATCTGGCCTTAAAAATGATATTCCATATATCTGTAAGGTCCACCCTTCTGATCTCTTCAACAGCATCGCACCTGGGGAACAACTATTGTACAGTATAGTTTGATTTTTACACAACTGGATGCAATATTAACTGCACTATTTATTAATATGTATTCTCAATACATTTTCCTGCAAATTAATACAGTAGACAGCACCTGTCTAGGGTTACATATATTGTATGTTGGTACAGAGGATATAACAATACCAGGACACTTTTTGTCAAGCAATGTCTGTGAATAAATATTTACATGAACATTAATAAGCCAATATTAGAGGCAGGAGAGGTTTCCAGAGAAGTCAAACAGGTTTATTCCTCCCCCCTTCTGTGGAATAAAGCAGATAATTATAAACTAAATCTATGTCTAAACTGCTTGGGTACCCTCCCAGCCATAAACTGCCGAAGTCATTGATCCACAGCTTACACCGATGATATCTAATGAGCAAAACAGGCAGATGAACAAATTTCAATGCATCTCAGTCTATGTACACACTAAAAACACGGAGGTAAGAGACACTGATCTCGATGGGAAAGCATTGTGCACAAACACACAAAGCCGTTTAATCAACAGTGTTCCTTCCGATTTCTATGACCCATTTATTCCTATTGCCAATTCATTTCAGTGGTGTCAGGTGCTACATGTAGAATTTCCACTGAAATGAATGGGCCACAGAAATATGTGCAATTGTACACACCATTAGACTATTCCCACATTAATAGTTATTCAATTAATTTCTACTGGTGTGTGATCAAAACAGTCAGCCAATCACAGCACAGATAGTGTGGGACATCCACTTGTGATTGGCTGAGCAGCTAAGGGAAGTCTTTGTAGTCCAAAGGGAAATTATTATTATATTCAATCCATATCTTTTTGTTCAAATTCAAAGATAATATGGCCTTACCCCTTATATTACAAATTAAGGCCATTTCCCTTTGGATTACAAATAACAAGAATACCAGTGGATTATGGGGATGTAATAAAGTGGTGAATAAAGGTATTGATGAGTATTGTACTTTAGTTTTACCAATATGTGTTTGTTTATGTGATAGTTGTATATGGGCATGGATGCTAGGGACTCTGTTCTTATTATATTGGGACCACAATGGGGGCATAGTTGTCCCTCCAAGTGGGTCATAAATGTTCTCATAGAGGCCCCAGGCTGGTGCTGGTTCACACTAGGGTAGGCTTCAGGTTTCCTGGTTATAGTATGACCAGCTCAGCCTGCCTAGCCTGACGCTGGCTTCTCATGCTCACACTGTAGCGGGAACCAGCCCAGGCAGTATAGAGCTGGAAACCCCATCAACATGAATATGAAAAGCATGCAAGCACCTCCATACAGTGGGTATACCACATGTTAAATGTATATGTAACTACACAGCCTTTATAGGTGCATCCAATCCCTGCAGGTAACCGCCCCCCCTTACTGCGTCTCCACACTCCCACAGACAGATGGGCCAGGTCTGTGATAATCTTATGATGGATGCAATACTTGCCCTGTGAAGTCACTCACTCCTACAGATGTTGTTATACAGAGAAGGCTGCACCAGCAGAATGCAGTACATTTAATATTTCATGAATCTTTGCTCTGTGCGCTGGCTGCGGACTGTCAATATATGCTAATACACTTCCCTGTATGGCTGTAATATTGGCAGCAAATGGTTTCTCCACCTTCAAAGTCACAGAATAATGTACTTAAAAGTGTGGAAAGAAAAATGAACTACAGAACAGACATTTAAAAAGCAAATTGGCCATATTAAAAGTAAGTTCAACTTAATTACCTTTAAAAAGAGGTTTACATTCAGCTGCTATTACACACTTAGATGCAAATGATTACAATGATTATCATCAATGGGAAAAAGCTGCAAGCAGCTGTAGCATTGCTGGACCTCAGTCACACACCTACATATAACATTACCTTTTTATATTTGTAAATAGAGCTATAAATTTATTGAGAGGCTTCCCCCTTTCTAATTTGGTGATTTCTCAAACAAACATCAGAAGACTACAAAGACTCAATGATTTGAGGACAGCACTTTCATCCAAACTCCTCCCTCACTGCATGCTGCCATACTTCTGTGTAAGTCCTGCCCGTATATCGATGATTAAACTGCCCTGTTATCCGCAACGTGTTTTAAAGATACCTTATTTACATATTACATAGGATAGAGTTCTTGGCTTTGCATACACAGGACATCACCTCTCAATCTAGATACACACTACATGGCCAGAAGTATGTGGATATGTGCTTGTGGAACATCTAGTTCCAAAAAGATGGGCATGAATATGGATTTGGGCCGACCCTTTGCTGCTATAACCACCTCCACGTTCCACTAGATTGGAACATCCACTCAGCCACAGAGTGACATTGGACACCGATATTGGGAGATAAGGTCTGGCTCGCAGTCAGAGTTACAATAAATGCCAAAGGTGTTGATGGGGTTTAGGCCAGGGCTCTGCACAGGCCAGTCACGTTCCTCCACACCAATCTTGAGAAACCAATTTTTGTTGGACCTCGCTTTGTGCACGGTGGCATTCTTCTGCTGAAACAGGAAAGGACCTTTCCCAAACTGTTGCCACAAAGCTGGAAGCAGACAATTCTCTAGAATGCCACTGTATGCTGTAGAATTGAACGGAGGGGCCCAGGCCAAACCAGGAAAGAGAACCCCAGACCATTATTCTCCCTCCACCAAACTTTACAGCTGGCAGTACGCAGGGGTAGGAAGCGTTTTCCTGGCACTCGCCAAACTCATATTCATCTCTCAGACCGCCGAATGGTGAAGTGTGACTCATCACTACTCTACAATCCAACGGCAGCATGCTTGACGACACTCCAGGGATGTTTGGCATTGAGCATGGTTGCCCAAGGCTTGTGTGCAGTTGTTCGGTCATGGAAGTCCATTGCATGAAGCCCCCCAGACAAACAGTTCTTGAACCAGAGACATCTGGAACTCTGTAGTGAGTGCAGAGGACATACAGTTTTTACGCACTTAGCGGTCTCATTCTGTGATCAGGTGTGGCCTACAGCTATGCAGCCGGGCGGTTTCTCCTAGATGTTTCCACTTCACAATAAAAGCACTACAATTGACCGGGTCAGTTGATACTGCAGAACTGATAACTTGGTATCAAGTGGCATTTTAATGCTAACACATCCACTAATACATGACATTTTCATCTTTCCTGGTTTAGTTGCACTTTGGAATTGCAGATCTGGGGGAATTTTCAGCAACCTACATACACAAGCTATTTCCAGAGCTGGCCTGATCCAATCGCATCAAGAGCATGTGTCTAACAGTGCCCAGCAGTCTTACCCAGCGAAGCCTCCAGACAGAGTACCAAGCTTTGCCACTTAGAGCAGGGAGGGGGTCAAATTCCACCACTCAAACCAGCTCTGTTGCAACTGGACAAACATGAAGGAGCCCCAGCATGTTGTCCGCAGCATGAGCAATCATCAAATGTCCCCACCAAATGCCAAAAGTATCTTAAGAGTTCTTACCATCTATATAAATACCACAGTGTTTAATGCACAGTAACACTGCAGTGCTTAGCCCTCACTCATTAGGGGATATTCATTAAAACCAGCAGAAACATGACAGGTAGTGTTCATCCTTTCTATGCATCAGACAGATAAATGCAGAACAGCTTCTTTATTTCTGCAGCGTTTCAAAACCGCTGTTTGTTTGCCCCTTTTGGGGAGCTCAAGAATGTCACACTATAATTAAATACGTTGTAAGCTTGGCACGGAGATGAACCACATAAGCCATGTGCCCTTTAAACAACAGGATTTGAATAGAATCCACAGCACATCAAAGATCTATTATGCAATGTTTATTTTCTGCACACAATTAAACATTTTGGGGCATAAAACTAGCAGTAACAGACTAAGCATATCGGGCAGACACAAATACAACAACTTGGAGATACAATGTAAAGTGAAGAAAATCTGTAACACGATTAATAACACTAAAGAGCCTAAAAACACGTAAGTATTACATAAAGAGAAATACAAACGCATAATAGGTTTGATAACTGCAATGTCATTGTAGATGTGTGTGTGACCACTGCTAAAAAAATAAATAAATGAAATGTGGTTTCAAAACTAAATGAATTTGATACAGGGATTAGGCGGGTTAGTGCTCACACATTTTACTGTTACAGATATGGTTCTACAATTACCACTGTCAGATATAATGTTACAGGGATCTCATTTCTCACATGCAGACTTCCAATAATTTTTTCAATAAACAATATATTTTAGATTTCTGGATTATGTTTCAGCAATTTCTCTCTGCAATAATCCCTTTAAAGTGGACAAGGGAGTAAATGTATATTGCAAATCACTTTTGTTGATTTTGCCGGTGGAATTTAAAACAGCAATTTTATTAAAGGCAAACTGGATTCTGAATACTGGTATAGTGGACTCTAGGGTATCTTCCTGCCCCAGTCTGAGAATTCTATAGTGAAGACATCTGCAGATCACAAAGGCTCCTACTAAGGTGGTTCAGGAACGATCAGTGTTCTCCCCAGCACCTATTTCCCGGGTGCTCCACCCGGCTGTTTTTACAGAATAAGGAAAGATGATAACAAGCCTTTGGAAACATTAGGTTATATGATCACTCCACACCACTAAAAAATGATTGGAAGATCATTACTGAAAATATGGTAAAACCCCAGGCCTGATTGCTCTTTTGAAGAAACCCTCACTTACACCAACACAATGGGGCTAATGATCCCTATTTCAGATCACAACAGTTTGACCTATGCAGAGGCAGAAGACAGAGACTGGGCCCACAGCGCTGATATTGGAGCACTAAGAGGGTTTCAAACACAACTTAGGCGTTTAGTGTCCATAACTTCTCTAAATAGTTAAACTTATTTTAGAATTAGCTTTGAGCTGCCCTAAACTTTTCCTGTGGTTAAAGAAAAATCACTTCCTCAATCTAGAAGAATGGAAACCTTTGTCTAAAGGGTGCATGTTTCTCTCTTTATTGAAATAAAACAGACAGAAGTTCGATATAGAGACAGAGACAGCTATATCCTACCTGTGAGTCACACGAGCTGAACATATCTACACTCCCAGACCAACCTCAAATATACTGGAATACTGTGACAAATGGCCAGCTGCATCCTATCACCTCTGTCTGGATTTAAGTCATGTACTGTCACAAAGTAACAGCATTGGGTTAACAATGTACATTCGCACCTAGCCTATGACTATGGGGGAACAATGATCAGCTGATTCTGTGGTGTTGTGTCGCTAGGATTGGGAGCACAAAGCCAATATTCTGAGGACCAGTTCTGCTCCTCTCTACATCCCATGTACTGGCCGGAACGGGCTCCTGTGACATCCTCCAGTCGCCAGCTCTCAGTACATTGGCTGCAGGGGATCACATGATGTCTGTGTCACAGGTGAAATCACCAAAAACTAATTTAAACAATGCATTAACTGTACAGATTCTACCTTATATGGGTATGTGTGTTCATATTTGTAAATCGCAAATGGGCTTTTAGTCAGGCTGTAATGTTAACGTTAGATAACAGGAAGACTTTAATAACCTGCACAGTAAGATCACTTTTCATTTTACCTCACTATCACCAAAGCATACAGGTCACTCCCCCACAGACATGAACAGATAGACACTTACCCCAGAGAGCAATTACAGAAAATAGCTGAAATGACTTTTATATTAATTCCAGATATGATCGATACTAGTTTCATTAATATTCTGGAAGTTTACTTATTTTTAAAACAAGGTTTTCATTTTCTTCTTAATGTGTAAAACACAGGAACGGACGTCATCAAAGGGTCCTCCAGGCATCAGATAACTGAACCTTACATTTTCCATCTAGTTCTACAGCAGAGGCAGAGGGGGATACACTAGGACCACACTGTTTAAGAAGACAATTGTCACTGCTGTGTGGATTGAAAAACCTGTGGCTCAGATTACGCCTGATGACTGAATAGAGCATCATATAAATACACATTTTTCCAGGCTGTCATGCCTGGCAAAGTATCAGATACAGGCATTGGTGGGATTATTAACCTGCTGCTAAGGGATGTGAGCAATTGTTGTTTACCTGCTACCTACATACAACAGCAAATTAAATGGATATTTGATTATACAGTATATAAACATGCGTTACAATATAATGTGTGCTAAAGATATACAGATCACATTTTAAATGCCTACTTATGTCCATTTTCTAAGTATCATACAATACACTAGTAAAGAACAAGTACAGCCAATATATGAAAAAACAATATCATAGGCTGTATATCACAGAGCTGTAAACCGGTGTTAAATAACAGTAGTGTTAAATAACTTTCAAAATATGTCGCTCATGTGCTCTTGCATTAAGTTGCCATGCCAGACTGGAGGTGCTTTGCCGCCTATGCAGGCAGAGTTGGAGTGACAGCTTTGCAGACTTGCTGCCAGGAATGCACTCTGTGGATTGGTGGATTCATACATGGGGGCAGGGCCAGTGATGCCAGAGCAGCTAAAAATACTGCAGTCTCAACTATGGGACTTGTATCAAATTATAATAGGACATAATCAAAAGATGTAGAGTGAGGATGTAGGCAATGATTCTTTATATATGTTTATTTAACTATTCTATGAAATACAATAATCAAGAAAAAACTCAAAGTACACAAAACCATACTAAAACTCAAGATTGCAATGCATGATGGTTACATTAAGCAAACAGCTCACACCATCATACAAAGGAAAGGGAGACAGACACCTGGTAACTATAGGAGTTTTAGGTGGTAAATTAGACAGGGGCCGCTCTACACCAGGAGTTTTCAGGTTAGGGGCAGTAAGGTTTTAATCACGTCACATAACCATGTCTTATCAAACTCCTGAGGACATCTAAAGATAGTAAGTATACAAAACCTTCTCAAAAGCAATGTCACCGATTAATTCGTCTAAGCCCAGTTGTTTTATGTGCATAGAATAATGTCTCCCACTTTAATATGCACTGGTGGAGGGTCCACTGTACATTATCTTTTATTTATAAGGGAGCCACAAATGGTCCGCAGCGCCATACATAGGGGGTGAACAGTATTACACAATGCACAGATAGCGATGAATAATGCATAATTACAATACAAAATTATACAATGACCAAGAAGGAATTAACAGAGTATAAACAGAGAACATATATCTGCAGATCCAGCTACTGACAAGACTGAGCAGAAGTGAGGAGCAGCAGCCGGCTCCACCTAGTGGTAGGGCTGATAACACAGAAGAATGAACATCTGAGCTGGCCAGCTAATAGCAGTAAAACTACAGGGAGCACCAGCCTTCAGCCCTTGTAGGGTGGACCGGCTCAGTTTGTCTGGAATCTCTCCAAATAACGGACACGATACCGTCACAGACGGACTTCTTGCTGCATTACAATAATATCTGTATAATGATACAAATAGAAGGCCAACATTTCCCCTCACAGGAACCTTGCCCAAATCCTGAATGATCAGGGGACTACACAATCACATAGCGAATGCTTCAATTGCAATGGTAATCAGTGTAGTGGAGAGAGGACATCACATTGGATTTCTCTCATGACAGAGATCTCAGCGTTAGGGGAAGCACATAGAGGTTTTACCCAGGAGATGAACCCAAATGACTCTGTGGGGGAGGCACTGTAATACATTACTATTTAAACAAAATCACTGTCACATCACATATGGCAGCTGCTACGACGGCTGCCATATTTCAGCCTATTGGCTCTACTTGATCACATGAGCTGAGCGTCACGTGATCTCCCGCCCACGGCATTAAAGCAGGAAGCACAGAACAGAGGACGGGGCGGAGATTTATAACATTACAAATGGACATTTATTCATCCTGTGCTGATGTCCGTTTTTATAATGCTGCAGTATATAACACGCATAATTCATATATATATATATATATATATATATATATATATATATATATATATATGTGTAATTGGTTCACGATATACATACACTGATAATTCTTAGCAGAGAAATGAAGAAAGCATCGCCAATCTTTCATAGGCCGATAAAGAATAAAATCTCAGCAGAATTACTTCCAAATTACGTGTAAAGTTTAGCAGTGAATCCACATGACACTTTCCCTGTAGGGAACCTGACACAGCGATAATACTGAATGTAACGTCTGCAACGACTTCTAAGCCACAGATAATTCCTGTACTACAATTATATGGTGAATTTCAGTAATCTCTTATCAATTTAAAGTGCTTTCCTGTCAGCGGTTTTCCACTTTCAGACACTAAAACCACACAGAAAACTCACATATTTTCTCATAGGGAACAAAATAGGTATTATTGAAGCATTATACGACATATAATTTCCAAAATCATCCTTTAAACCACAGAAAGATTAGTCAGCAACTTTACGTGCAGTGTGGAAACTCACCGGTAATCAGCCCACCGGCCGGGTTCAGACTGGCAAACTGTTTGTCATGTTTGGCCCGCTCCTCCGTGGTGACGGCCCACATGTTTGGCCCGCCTGTAAACAAAACAGGTGAAGGTTAGAATTTCGATCTCGGGTGAGGAGCTTGTTACAAACACATCTATACAAACGGCGACTTCACCTCCCGGACATAAAGCTGCTGTCACCACTGTTACAACAGACAATCACCGTATCACCACAGTGATTAGTCACAAAGGAGGAAAGAATTAAGAAAACGGTTACCACCATGACTGCAGGGGAAGTTACATCTACAGACGGAGTCTGCCGTCAGTTGGATTTTTGCAATTTCCTGCATATGGAAGCTCTCCCCTACAGCTGGGCGAATCACAGGAGTCCAGTAACACAATGCGCCAGCTGGTGCCTAACTTACGGGAGTCGTTTTATTTATGCCGACGGATGCACATCTTCCCTGGCTCTTTAAAAGACCCTGCTGGCTCCTAGAACTGACTTACAGGCTCCTGAATTCTATATTAAATTGGAGGCCCTAACCAACAGGCTGCCTGAGAGTCCCATGAAGCAACTAACAGTAACAGTGCGACACGTCCAACCTGTCATAGCATTGTGCGGGATGCAGGACTTGCAGGAGAATCCTCATGTACTGCAGAGGTCCGTGCTGAAGATCCTCATCACAGAGGTTTGCTCCGCTGTTGGAGCCACCCGTAATATAGATTCTCCTGACAGGTGTTTCTGTGCCAACCACTAAGTAGAATGTGCATTTATGTGAAAATGTCTTTACTGTACCCAAGCCTGCGCTCCCTTCCCCCTTCCCCTGTTCTCCCCGAGTCAAGTCAGAGATAAGAAAAAATACTTCTATGAACACAGTGATAGGTACGTTGCGCATTTTACATTGTGGTCTAATCACAATGAGCCCCTATATAAGGCATACTTTGTAACTAAGAAGGTACCGCACTATTATTTGTTTCCAATATTTTCAGAATAAAGAATACTTTATAAAGGCTGAAAAGAACTAGAAAAAGCGACACTGTAGTGACATAACCGTTCGGTGGTTAATATAAGATGGTCAATGACAATTACCGCTATAGAATACAAAATGTAAGGGCTTTGGATCTATATGCAACGACTAGATTGCATCTTTAATGAACTGGAGGAGGAAGATGAATACATTGTGGTATCGGACCATGCGAGTCACGGGTGTGAATGAAACTGGCTGAACCTCCCTGTTGAGGGTGTGGAATCGTATGATAAGTGTAAGTATGTGATAAGAGTTCCACTGAGAGGTCTGAGCAGTGAATCAGACCAGACATGAACCCTGCAGTCTATCAGCAAAATTCTGCTGAATGAGCCACCGGACGAGCTGAGGCTTTATGCACCGTCTGGCAGCTTGGTGACATCACTTTACCAGAATCCATAAGAGTTTTCACTGTGGAAAACTACTGTAGGGTCCCAACATGTTCTCCTTTCTGTTCTGCCTCCCCTGCGCCCCAGGGCCTTACAGAGCGCCCCGCCTCCCCTGCGCCCCAGGGCCTTACAGAGCGCCCCGCCTCCCCTGCGCCCCAGGGCCTTACAGAGCGCCCCGCCTCCCCTGCGCCCCAGGGCCTTACAGAGCGCCCCGCCTCCCCTGCGCCCCAGGGCCTTACAGAGCGCCCCGCCTCCCCTGCGCCCCAGGGCCTTACAGAGCGCCCGCCTCCCCTGCGCCCCAGGGTCTTACAGAGCGCCCCGCCTCCCCTGCATCCCAGGGCCTTACAGACCGCCCCGCCTCCCCTGTGTCCCAGGGCCTTACAGAGCGCCCCGCCTCCCCTGCGCCCCAGGGCCTTACAGAGCGCCCCGCCTCCCCTGCGCCCCAGGGCCTTACAGAGCGCCCGCCTCCCCTGCGCCCCAGGGTCTTACAGAGCGCCCCGCCTCCCCTGCATCCCAGGGCCTTACAGACCGCCCCGCCTCCCCTGCATCCCAGGGCCTTACAGACCGCCCCGCCTCCCCTGCGCCCCAGGCGTTATAGAACGTCCTGCCTCCCCTGTATAGAATAATCTAGGTCACCTGTACCTTAGACTCCTGGAGACATCCTGTGCCTTATCTTTTGTACAACTCACGTCAGAAGTAGTTCAGTACAATATCCACATGGAACACGTGCTTTAAATGACACTGCTAGTCAGTACTAGACTGTAAGAGTATGTGCCATAAGGATATACTATTTACCATTCACACATCCCTAATCTGCATAGTTTAGAGACTAATCACAACACTCAATAGAAAACATCCCTTCTACACATCTAACAAGCTGTAAACAGCCAACAGAACATCAAGTAATACTTTAAGCAGGACTTGATGAATTTACAGTCTCTGTGGAGGTTGCTATTAATTCCACTGAACAAGTTAATGCCACAAAATACAGATATACAGAGCCGAGCCTCCATTTATCTCGCTGGCAAGCTCCCCTGCCAGGAAAGTGCTCTGTGCTGATGCAAAACACACACTGCAAATCTCTTTAAATAAACCAACACTGGCACGTCGCCCGCTTGCAGGAATTAAATGACTGAACTGGTAGGAATATAAATCAATAGTGGGAAAAATTAAATTGTCAACATATGACCAATCCAAGAACAGCTCAGGCAGACAATGCTATATTTCAAGAATGACAAAGAATATATAAAACTTTGTCCTTCAGTAGGTTGGTAGTATAACGTGTAAAAGTGACAGGTACCTGCATATCACAGCCCAAAGACTAGGAACATTGGGCAAGTTTGGAGTACATCTAGTCTAGAGGGTTATAGCCAAACATATAGTGGGGTGTTTTGCATAATTGTTTTGTGGGTTCTGCTATGCAAATTAGGCATTGCATTTTTGGCTGCATCTCTGTATTGTCTTCAAATCTCCAAAGAATTCATATGTACATTCCCCAGCATAATATCATCAGCATTTATTTAGCGTCAATCATATTATGCCGCACTGTACAGAGAATATGTAATACCCAGAATCCTACGCAGCCAGCAGTGTTCCTGTGTTTCTACGTTGCTTGAGGCAAGTCAGCTGCCAAGACCTTGGAGAATAGTTAGAACAACTGGAGTACCAGCCAACATTTCATTTAGGCGTCAAGTATGAACAAAACATAAACGTTGCCAAAAAAAAAAATAAATAAATAAAAAAAGTTAATAAAAAAAAAATAAAAAAAATAATCATATAACTTTAAAAATAACCTACTTATTATTACAGACACACTTAATTTTTCAGTCATTTATCTTTACAAATCTATCTACTTGATGACCGCCCATTCCTAGTGTCAGCCTCAGTGAGACAGTAGACAAGTAAAGGCTACATTCTAGTACAGCCAGATGGCCTTAAATACGGTAACTTTTAGATAGAACTGAAAAATTAATTGTTTTGCTAAGTCAGTGACACGGAAACAAAGAAACCTCTCCAAACGTTTAATATCGTCTAAATTCTGACTATGCTGATCCAGAGAAAGACCTAACAAATCCCATCAAGAGATAAGACAAGAGATGTGGGCAGCACGGTGGCTAAGTGGTTAGCACTTCTGCCTTACAGCACTGGGGTCATGAGTTCAATTCCCGACCATGACCTTATCTGTGAGGAGTTTGTATGTTCTCCCTGTGTTTGCGTGAGTTTCCTCCGGGTGCTCCGGTTCCCTCCCACAATCCAAAAACATACTGGTAGGTTAATTGGCTGCTATCAAGTTGACCCAGTCTGTGTTAGGGAATTTAGACTGTAAGCCCCAATGGGGCAGGGACTGATGTGAGCGAGTTCTCTGTACAGCGCTACGGAATTAGTGGCGCTATATAAATAAATGATGATGAGTTTTTATTCTAACTATTGTTTATATATGACGGGTGACTGGACCATAGTTTAAAGATTAAAGCGGAACGCCGACTAGTGGGCCCTTCGAGAGGAACTCATCCTCACCGGTACGGATAGCAGCTGAGTTGCCAGGCATTAAAACCTGGAGAAGTTTAAAAGTACACAGGTTGCAAGGTACAGGTATCAATGTAGCCGACTGGCTGAATCCCACAGCAGTTGTCCAATCAAGTGCAGGGAAAATGGGGGTCTATTAAAAAAAGAAAAACGCTTTTCTCAGTGTTCTTTTTTTCCAACACCAACTAGGGCATTTCTATGTAGCACAGGACTACTATAAACAGATGTCTGGCAATTATAAGGATACACAATTCAGCAGAACCAGAAGTTGTGAGGGAACATTCAGAGTGATCTAAAATGAAAAACAAACTCCCCCCCCCACTCCCTGTGTGGACATCAGTTATCACAGCCATGTGTGTAAAAACTTGCTCACCATTCAGGGCCGTGGGAAAGTGAGGCATGGTGTTCCGCAGCATGTCTCCTCAACTCCGGGCCATCTGCAAAAACACAACACAGACACAGTCTTGTTAGTAATGCAGCCGGGCAGATAGGAGAGCACGGGTCCTGCTGAGCACAGAGAATGCAGCTTCCTAATGACCGACTCTCCCTACAGGAAAGACAATGAGAGGGCTGCCCCTGATCACTGTGTGGGTGAAGGGGGCTGGGAGAGGTCGCTGTATATTTCATGGTAGACACTATACAACCACTGCATGTTGTCTGTCCCCTATTACTGAGCTGGTGGGGCCGGCTGAGCGTAAAAAGTGCTGCCAAGATTTCACTCTACGACTGCGGATTTATAAATCTTTATATTCTATGCTGGGTGTAATTCTCAGTATGTGTTCTTATAATGTATATACAGAGATCTCTATAGCACCACTTCTGTTGTTCTGTATGCTGGGTGTAATTCACAGTGTCTGCATTTAAAGACCATTGCATATTACCACTTGTCTTATCCTGTTTGTTAGATTGATGTTGTATATAAGTAGTAAAAAGATGAATCGATGTATGCAATAAAACGGGCAAGGTTTAATGTCACAAACGTGTTCACACTCCTCACTTTCACGGTGAAACTGTGTTGATCATAGTCTACGGTCAGTAAATGCACATGTACCATAAATAATGTATATAATAAAAGGATATATATCTGAATTTAAACCTCGGATGCACACATCATCCCACAGTGCAGTGAGGGGTGATGAGTAACAAGTCAGAGCATGCATGGTATAATTACACAGCAGCATCTCAGGGGAGCACGTACACAAGGCTTGCTATTAGTGTTTCCTCTGCTCCACACACCTCCACCAGTGATCAGGAATGTTTGACACTACAGTCATAGACAAAAGTTTTGAGAATGACACAAATATTTTTTTTCTCACAAAGTCTGCTGCCTCAATTTTTCCAATGGCAATTTCCATATACTCCAGACTGTTATGAAGAGTGATCAGATGAATTGCAATTAATTTCAAAGTCCCTCTTTGCCATGACAATGAACTTTATCTCAAAAATAACATTTCCACTGCATGCCAGCCCAACCACACAAGCACCAGCTGACATCAGGTCAGTGATTCTCTCCCACAGGTGAGAGTGTTGACGAGGACAAGGTTGGAGATCACTCTGACATGCTGATTGAGCTAGAATAACAGAATGGAAGCTTTAAAAGAAGGGTGGTGCTTGAAATTATTGTTCTCTCTCTGTTAACCATGGTTATCTGCAAAGAAACATATACAGTCTTCATTGTTTTGCCAAAAAAAGGGCTTCACAGGTAAGGATATTGCTGCTAGTAAGAGTGCACATAAATAAACCATTTATCGGATCATCAAGAACTTCAAGGAGAGAGGTTCAATAGCTGTAAAGATGGCTTCAGGGCACTCAAGAAAGTCCAGCAAGCACCAGAATAGTCTCCTAAAGTTGATTCAGCTGCAGGATCGGGGCACCACCAGTGCAGAGCTTGCTCATGATTTGCAGCAGGCAGGTGTGAGTGCATCTGCACTGATATTCTGCAAAAGGTACAAGGATTGGACTGCTGAGGACTGGGATAAAGTCATTTTCTTTGAAGAATCTCCTTTCAGATTGTTTGGGGCATCTGGAAAATCTTGTCCGGAAAAGAAAAGAGGAGCGCTACCATCAGTTCTGTGTCATTCCAACAGTAAAGCATCCTGAGACCATTCATGTGTGAGGTTGCTTCTCAGCCAAGGGAGTGGGCTCACTCATAATTTTGCATAAGAACACAGCCATGAATAAAGAATGGTCCCAAACCATCCTCCATCACCAAACTGTTCTTGGATGGTTGGGAGAAGTTGCTTTTGAACAATGCCTTTTCCAGCATGATAGTTATCACTTTTGCCTTATGGCAATGTGCTCCAAGTGTCTCGGGGATTAAAACATCTAAATTTTGGGTCCATGGCCAGGAAGCTCCCCAGACCTTAATCCCATTGAGAGCTTGTGGTCAATCCTCAAGAGGCGGGTGGACAAACAAAAATCCACAAATTCTGACAAACTTCAAGCATTGATTGGGCAAGAATGGGCGGCCATCAGTCAGTATGTGGCCCAGAAGTGGATTGACAGCATGCCAGGGTGAATTGCAGAGGTCTTCAAAAAGAAGGGTCAGCACTGCAAATATTGACTCTTTGCATAAACTTAATGTAATTGTAATGTAAGTGCCTTTGACACTTATGAAATGCTTGTCATTTTACTTCAGTATACCATAGCAACATCTGACAAAAAGGTCTAAAAACCACTGAAGCAGCAAACTTTGTGAAAACCAATACCTGTGTCATTCTCAAAACTTTTGGCCATGAAGCTGCGACATCCTCACTAATATAAGAAGTGTTACTCTACCCAGTGATCCCCTCCTCCAGCCTGCAAAGCCAAGATTGGCCTCATTCATATCTCCTCTACATGTCTGCACATCTCCAGGAAATACACACTGGACACAAGTATTGTCATGGGGCAATTTAACCCCCTTCCTAACTGTTAGTATTTAGTAGAATCCATTTCAGTTTAACTATTTGCGATTTAAATACAGAAAATTAGAAGGTGGTTTAAATAGGGCAACAGACACACTGCTGTGTTCTCCCCAGCACCTGTTTCCCGGGTGCTCCACCCGGCTCAAGGAGACCTCTTATAAAAGTAAAAAAACATAATTTTTACCTATTATAAGAGGCACTATGTGAGCACAGCCAGCAGTGTGTGTTAGACCACTGACCACCAGTCTGACCAGTCCTGGCAGGTGTGGGCAATAACCTCCAACATTTTTAATTATTATTACAAAATATTACAACTGCCCCCACCCGGCTGTGTCTTAATGCCACCCGTCTGGCAAAATTTTCTGTGGAGAACACTGAATATACTGTATTCTTACAACAACAAGTGTAACACTCACAATAAGTGTACCTAAACAAAACATTGGGTGGTTCTCCTGAGTGTGGAGATACTAAAATACATGTAATTTATGCAGCAGCTATCATGTCCAGAAACATGAGGGATATATACAGATTTACTTAAAAAAAAAAATCTATTTTTTTTTTTTTCTTTAGCAAATTTAATTTCGTTTTGTTTTTTTATGACCACTTCACAAGAGGCCTATTAATGTTGCCTAACAGAGGAGGTCCAAGCGAGATTGGCCATACTGCTTGTATGAGGTCACCACTGGACAGGTTACTAACTATCCAGGGAGAGAAACTCAACACATTGGGACCACAATTCATACAGAGGTGCAGCCAACACCACAATCTTCTTGCATCAGTGTAAGAGGAACCTCATATTACTATATTGTGCTGCTGGGGGACCCTGCTCCTTCCACTATATAACTCCGTCTGTGGCTTCCTTCCATTCCCCTCCTCACATCATGACACTGCCCCTGTCACGTGCGACATTGTCCTCACTAACACATCACTCATCTCCTGATATAATCTGTGCTGCTGGGGTACCTTGCTACTTCCACTATATAACTCTCAGTCTGTGGCTTCCTGCTGCCTCCATTCCCCTTCTCACATCATGACACTGCCCCTGTCACAGGAAGCCTTGTCCTCACTAAAAATATCACACATACAATCACACAAATATTAAGCTTGTAAGCAGGAAGTGGAGCTAAACAGATTCTGAAATGGCGATAACTGGATACAAAAGTGGAGATGGGTTGTTTTATTTTAAACGGAACATCGAGTTAATCTGCAACCATATTACACGACCACCCACCTATACTTTCACTTATTCCACTTTTGATGAGCGTTGTAGTACACTTGGCTGGCAGAGCACGCCGTGGAGCCACAGGTTTGCCAAGCCTGTTCCAGGCCTTATTGTATACACAACACAATATAAAAACATGTAATTTCACAGGACTTGCACAAAATGTGAAGAATCATTAATGTAAATGAATGGATCTATAAAACATATGTATTTCCTGGTTGTCCCCTGAACACAAAGCCTTTATTTACTGCCTCTGGCATATGCTGTTTACGTTGCGTTGAGGAGACACAATGTGTGTATGTAGAAAACAAACAAATATATTATTTTGACAGGGCGTATCTCAGGCTGGCTAAAACAAAGCTGCTGAACATCTGTCATTGTCTCTGCGAATCAGTATATATCACGTCTTATAAACACTGTGCTGATCCACACAGGAAGCTGAGCTATTTGGACGTTACCTCAAAATCAACAGAATATAATATATATATATATATATATATATATATATATATATATATATATATATATATATATATATATACATATAAATAAATAAATAATCAATCAAGGGAGGTGTCTAATTGGTAAAAAAAAGGTGGAGCTCTTTAAACGCTGTCATACCTGCAAGATATCACCTACTAACATTTCTAAGGCGCTCATTCATATTCTTACATTACAACCACACAACTGAAGACGACAGAATTCTAGAGCCTCTCCCTGCAGAGAGGGTCAACCCGGGTCATCCAAACTCTATCTTTATATCTCAATTTGCCAATGTAACAGTCTACTGAAGGTACTTGTATGAAGGCTTAATGTTGTTTCTGCACTAACAACATTTCCCAGCAGGAGGATCATATCTGCCATCAGTTTATTTCACAAACAAGGTCATTAAGAAAATATATTGAAAAAAAAAAATAATTTTTTAATATTTGCAATGTGAATTGCTACATTGTATTTATGGAATGTCAATATACTAGGATATATTTTAAGAAAAGAAACATTATGGTCTCTATGAATATTTACAAATGCATGGATTAAAGCATACTTGCCTTCCTTTCCTACGGAAAAGAGGTGGGTAAATTTCTGATAACACAATTCGTCATCAAGCGAGCGAGGCAATCATGTCACCAAGCCTCAGCCACCAACGTAAACCGCAAGATGACGCAATCACAATCTTGCCACTCTAAGGTTTACTGAGGTGGGTGGGGCTTATTTGCGCAATCCACATTATGTCCCTACCCACCATGCAACGCTCAGGTGTCCTCCATACCTTCTTCCACTTCAGGAAATCTCCAGGACATTGCATTACATTAGAAATGAATGACATCCCAGTGATGTCATTAGTTCCCAGTGAACTGATTGGCTGAATAGCAGCTGCCTTCCATGTGCACGAGACGGGTACAACTTAAATGTAATAAATAAGCCGACAGTTTGACGTTTCCAATGACAACAAGAAGCGGCTTAGTCTGATCACACTGCAGAAAATAAAGACTTTGTCCCCAGCTCGCTGCATTCTTGGAGTGGGTGGAAAGCAGCTGGTGTGGGGACAGGCCTGTGTGGTGACATAGCGGCTTTGCAGAAAACAAAGGCAAATACAGAACTATACGTCCAAAACACACCCCAAGCTAATTGTTCTCCTACCGGCATGGAATCAGGAAATCCCCACAGTCTCCGGAGTCCAAACAAGAAACCAGACGACTTTATTCAGCATTAAATCCATAGCTATCCGTCTGTTCCAACATTGTATATCACGTGTGTGTGGTTTCTTGTTTTGTTTTATATAAATCCCCAGAAAGTGGTTTGTTGCAGACAGACCATACATACTGTACTTTGTAATATTTGGATTTATGGTCATGCAGATGGCCTAGACCAGTGGTCAGGGAACAGGGGTAAATTACCCCAAAAGGGGTAAAAATGAAATTCCTTGGGGTAATGCTGACGACTCACATGCTGTCAGTTGGATTGTAGACCCCTTTAAATGTGAAATTGCTGTTGTACCAGAAGAGCCTCAAGGGTTGGCAGAGGCAGTTCTTGAGCTTTGATGCAATAATGAAGCACGTATTACATTTGAAAACAAAGCAGATCTGTCATATTTTTTGATGACAACAGCTGCAAAGGCATCAAAATTGCACATGAGGAGGCAGTAAAAAGTTGCTGCCTTTTGCAACAACCTACCTTTGCGAACAAGGATTTTCCCCTCTAACGAACATAAAAACAAAGCAGAGAAATCGATTGGACGCTGAAGACTGTATCCAAATTGCTCTGACATCAAAATGTCCCAATATTGATGCTCTCGTATCAAAAATGAAGCAACATCATTTCTTCAAAACCTGAAGTTTTGAAGTTGAAGATTTCAAAGAAATTTTGAATAGATTCAATCAAATTTTTAATTCCAAGAATTAATAATGTATGATTTCCTTCCTTTCAAATCAAGGGGGTAACGTCGGCGTATCTAAATATATTTGGGGGTAAAAGGTAAAAAAGTTCCCTGACCCCTGGCCTAGACAGTAAAAGACACCTGTGGATGGCACTGAACTACCTGGCATTATTACCAAGGAGAGGAGAGTATGCTGCCACAGAAGGATTTATTGAGATGGGAAAGCTGGGCAAAGGTTATACAGATTAGACAAACAGCGCTTAATTACATAAAGGGAAACAAAGCCGTCTTAGAGGTGATCTAATTGTCGTGTGTAAATATATCCAAGGTCAATACAAAGCGGTCTAGTTACATCTCATACCCAGGACTGTGCAGGTGACAAAGTACATCTAGTACGGCTGTACGGTTTCATCAATAGCATAGAAGAGAATTCAATTATTATTATTATCCTAGATTTGTAAGGAGCCACAGTGCTCCACAGTGCCGTACAGTAGGGAAAATAGGACATACATAAACCTGGGACATACAAAATAAATGCAGACATGAAAACAAAGGGTATTAAGGACATGATCAGTCTAAGTGGAAAAGGACACAGCTGAAACAAGAGGAGTAAATGTGGCTCAGAGTGGAGATTGGGACAGTTGCGAGAGTGCTTCAGTGTGAAGTGTTATCTGGGATCAGGTCACCTCTACAAAAAAAAAAAAAAAAAGAGATGGGTTTTCAAAGAGCATCTAAAGATTTGAAGGCTGTGGGAAAGTGTTTGAATGTGGTAGGAAATTCCATAAGTGGGGAGCAGCACGGGAGAAGTCTTGTAGGCGGGAGTGAGAGGTGGTTACCAGAAGCGGGACAAGCGCAGGTCAGAGGTAGATCTAGGAGGGCGGGAGGGAGAGTATTTTGATATGACATTTGAGATGTAAGAAGCGGTAGTGTTGTTGTTGAGGGCTTTGTAGGTAAGGGTGAGTAATTTGAATTTGATTCCGGAGGACACAGGGAGCCAGTGTAGGGATTTGCAGATTGGTGCAGCAGATGTGGAGCAGTGTGGAGAGGAAGATCAGTCTTGCAGCAGCATTTAGGATGGATTAAGGTGTGGATACATGGTTATCAGATAGCAGGAGGTTGCAGTAGTAAAAACAGGAGATGATGAGAGAATGGATGAGTTTTAGTTAGTAGCATGCTGAGTAAGAAAAGGGCGTATTCTTGCAATGTTTTTAAGGTGGAGTCGACAGGACTGCGAGAGAGTCTGGATGTGAGGAATAAAGCAGAGGGCATGTGTGACACCAAAGCAAGATTCGAAGATTAAATACTAGAAGGGTAGAATTCATCACTTATATGTGAGGTGCCACAAGACTCTGCAGTGCTGGACAGTCAGGTACAAATAATAAAACATACAAATGGCTCATAAAGAGAGAACAAGTACAGATACGAGGTTGATGATCGAGGTAAAGACCTGAGACAGAGGGTAGGGAGGGTCCTTCACGTGACAGCTTAAACTACATTAGGAGACAGGCTGAAACTTGGGGGTACATTATCCGCACAGCTCACACCCAAAGAGGGACAAACGTGCAAGGACAGGTGGACACGTTCCTACTGTCCAGGTAATGCTCTCGTGATCCCACGACCCTGTAATCTGATTGGGTCAGGGTGACTTCATGTTATCCGCTAGATGCAGTCACACTATGAGTATGAACAACATCACATCTAAGACACCAGCAGAAGGGAACGCATAGTACAGGGAAAGTAAGTAAAACACAACAATACTGTGCTGACAATGAATGGAAGTCACGTGTACAAGTCAGGTGGATATGGAAACCCACAGACACTAGTTATTTAGCCTGAAGACAGACTGATATCCAGTAATAATAGTCTATTCTATAAATATATACATGTGTGGTGCAAAAGCCTCTTACTGGGTTCAAGCTTAATCATCAATTTTCGAAATTCACATAAAGCAAATCACATTTTATGCAAAAAGTAATTACAAATATGTAAAAGTAATCCACCTCTACTGCAGTACCAGCGGCTGAAGGATAATTTTACCAACCACTGGAAACTCAGCACTGTCCTAAAAGTTACGTACCTGGGACCCAACGTTACGGATATATTGTGGGTTCCCAAGTGTTTCCGCACCCACAGCTGCTGCATGTATGTTACCGATGGGAGACCGTGTGGGGCAGCGCCAAGGAGAGTGCAGCAAAGTCTGCCACACGCTCCTCACAACCGTGGGGGACCGGACAGATATCTCGAGAGCCAGAGCCCAGGTAAGTACCCTTTTGAGACCAGTATTTGCCGAGTGTTACAGAAACCATTTTTGCACCTCAAAGTTATTTTCTGAGGTCGGGTATAAAGTAGTATTATACAGTTATTAGTCATGTACCAAGCTCATTCGTTCAGTCCCTGCGGCTAGAACTCTCATCACACTGGCAAAACACAGCACTGTCCCAGGACCCCAAGCTGGTGATTCTGCAGCCTGATGCCCCAGCGATACAATACTAGGATTTCAGACAGTCAAAAAACATAAAAAATGTTTGCGTCTCACAAAAAAAAAAAAAAAAGTTATAGCCATTTGTGGAACCAAGAAGCCGCGCAGATCGGTTTGTTTTCCCCATCCTGGTAATGTAACAGCGTTGCAGGCGCACTGCCCCAACAATGCTGGGGCGGCTAACCAAGCGGCACGCAAGTTATTTTGGCACTAATTATAATAGGCACTGCTTTATTACCCTCTCCAAACCAACAGGGTTCTAACACATACCGTCACAGGCCTGAAATGAATGTGATAAAAGGATGTAATTACAGGGCTGTGGGTTATCTCACATCTCAGCTGCGGCTACACACCCACGTGTGCGCTACCAGGCTGCATATAGAGAAGATATTTGTGTTCACATGGCAGGATGCAAATATCGAGTGGCACACACCAGGAAACAAAACATATGTTTGAATAATTAAAAATACAAGTACAGTGACCATAAAAAGTCTTCACCCAATTGGCATTTTCCACATTTATTTTCTTACAACATGCAATGAGAATGGATTTATCCTGCAATTCTTACCACTGATCAACACAAAATATACACAAGTCAAATAAAGAAAAGATACATTCATTAAAGCTTTTTCTTTAATTAAAAATAACATAAAAATAATAATAATAAAAAAAAAAAAAGATTATATAGAGTATTCACACCATGCTTTAATACTTAGAAGCACCTTTTGCTGTAATTGCAGCTGTGAATATTTTTTGGGCAAGTCTCCTCCAACTTTGCACATATGGGCATTGCAATAGAACTAGTTATAATGTGACACAGTGGGTAAAATCGGGACACATGTAAAGCAGGAACATACTAGATGCAGATATGAAAACAAAGGGTATGGAGGACCCTGCTCATTAGAGAAGAGGACACAGCTGAAACAAGAGGAGTGAGTGTAGCTCAGAGTGAAGATTGGCTGTGAGGGTGCACTAGTGTGTGTAGTATAGGTGGGAGTAGGGTAAGCTGTAATAAAGAGATGGGTTCTCAGAGTGTATAAAGATTTGACGGCTGTGGGAGAGTCTGATTGGGTGTGGTAGGGAATGCCATATGCGGGTAGTGGCACAGGAGACTTTCACCAGAACAGCAATTTTCAAATCTCAATAAGGTTGAGGTCTGGGCCACTCCCGAACATTGATTTATTTTCATAGGTAAGCAACTCCAATAGGAGGTTTCATTGTCCTGCTGTAATATAAATCTACTGCCAAGTTCCTGGGTATTTTGCAAACAGCAACAGGTTTTACTACACGACTTGTTAACAGCTTGCGCCATCCAAAATAACCTCTATTTTGACAAGGTTTGAAGTCCCTGAAGCAGAAAACACATCCCTATAAAATTTCACTCTTAGTCTCATCGGACCATAGCATCTTCTCTGGCTTAGTATGAGGGCTCCCTGCATTGTGGCAAACTGTAGGCGAGATTTCATGCGAGATTTCTTTTCTTCAGCAATGCTTTCTGCCCCTGTCCTATAAAATGCAGATCTGTGATGTGCGTAGACTACTTTTGTACCACGGACAGTTTGGCACAACCCTACCACATCAGAGTTACCATGGCCCTTTTGTTGGCCTGACTAATAAGTGCCCTTTTTGCACAGTTGCTTCGTTTCAGAGGACAACCTGTTTGAGACAAATTCGCAGCTGTGCCATATTCTTAGAATATGTCTTTTGGTTGGTGCATTTCAATAACCTTTTCACGGGTTTGCTTTGAATGTTCTTTGATGAAGCTCTTGTTCGGAAATGTAATAAACAACTATGGGGTCTGTCACATACGTATTAAATTTGAAATCAATTGCGACACTTTGCAAACACGTGGACTCCAGTCATTTAACTATAACCTCTGAAGAAAATGTATTGCTCTAGGATTAATTTAGGAGTATCTCAGCAAAGGGGTGAATACTTATGCAATCAAACAATATCTGTTTTTATTTGGTGTGAAAAAAAGCTTTAGGGGTAAATGTATGAAGCTCCGGGTTCTTTATACATTTACCCCTTAGACTTTATTAGACATAACCGAACACTTTGTGTTGATCTATGGAAAGTTCTGAATAAATACATTTTGATTGCATAATGTATGAAAATAAAATGTGAAAATGCCCAAGGGGTGAATGCTTTCTGTATGTGATATGTTCAACAACTAAATGAAAATACAGTGCAAGCCTCCTGCACTCTAACATACCATTGTCAAACAAACATCTTCACATGCCTACATATAACAGATAACAGATACAACACACAGAACATAAGCAAACTAGATGGACATTGCACAGAATTTGTTGAGATTCACAGGTCCTGAATCAACCCGAGTACATTTGCAGGAGGTTCACACAAATAAATATATTTTGAAAACCGTAAAAAGCAAGATACTCTCAGCAGAGTCAAGGCCACACAAAAATTACCAAATTCTACTGGTCTTAAAAGGTGCCAAGTACTACTGGCGAAAAATGGTTAATCTTTTTGTCCCCTTTTATGGTAGGCACTGGATCTCATGCTTTTCTCAACTGTGCATTTCAAACAAGCTGACAGTGACCTATAATGCTTCCCTGTGGAGAGAGACAATTCTGCCCGTTTTTTTGCACAATAAGGTAGATGTTAGATACACTATACCACACAGTATCTGACCAACGACTGAAAACAGGCAGAAGATGTCTATTTGGAAAATAAACCCAATGACACTGTTATATTTATTTAAAAAAGAAAAAGTCCACAATAGTGGATTCATCCTTTAAAATATAAAGATATTTTTTCAACGACTATCATCATCATCATTTATTTATATAGCGCCAACATATTCCGTAACGCTTTACAATTGGGGACAAACATAATAAACTAATAAACAAACTGGATGAAACAGACAAAGAGGTGAGAGGGCCCTGCTCGCAAGCTTACAATCTATGGACTAATTCTATTTTTAACAAAAAAAACAAAAACTGGTCGAATCCGTATTACTGGAAGCAGAGTGGCTGTACGAGATAATCCATAACCCTTCCTCAGATCTTCTGTCCGTCAAGTACATAGAGATCAGGAGACATAACTTCACCTTCAATAATGGTGGAAAACTCCCTCAAATCACACAACACTTCCAGGAACAACACAGCATAATGTGCTAATTAGCCGATGCAGTTTTAGGTGGCATTAGCCTTTGAAGACAATATTAAGATAGCAAAGACGATTCTGATAGTGGACATAAGAGGTCCGAATATTTGTTACAAGTGAAAGCTTATGAAAACACAGCCTGCGCTACCATACATTACTGCTGACGGGGTAGAGAGAGGATTTACAAACAGGAAGAATGCAGTCTTGTGGCACAAATGATGCTTATGATTTTATACATCGATTCTTTGCATGAATGCACTGGCAGGGATTTCCAGGACAAAATTGCTGTATTTTCATCACCATCATCATTTATTTATATAGTGCCAGCAGATTCCGTAGCGCTTCTCAAGGGTGCGTCTTCTTATGGGAGAAGCCGGGGAGATCGCTGCGTTCCTTGAAAAAAAATAAGATTTTGTTTTGCAGGACACATGTATAACTTGTAAGTGTGAGCAGTTTTTGGGTTTAGTACACCTGTTACTCTGAATACTGGACCAAGGCTGCAGGCTCCCAGATCAAACGCCAAGCCGTCTCTCTGCAGTGCAGAGCGTCTCACAGGTCTACCTTGCAGTGTGAGAATGTAAGAGCTGCCAGCTAAGAGGGTGGGTGGTGCCTGATGACAGGATTCCCAGCAGTCTGTGCCATCATGCCCCTTGCCACCCTGCGTTTACTGAGCCCTCTCTGCAATAACTGCCTGCAGGGATCTGGGAAGTCTCTCCCTATTTCTAGAGTCCCCTGAACAGTCCGGGATTAAGCAACTATGGTAAAAAAAAAACAAAAAAACAGCTGTGTCACAGACCTTCAGCAGACACTGTGCTTGTGTCAGAAGGCTGATTAACAGCCCAGGTCTATCTATAATCCATGGGAACCTATACTCACACATACATTTTCATACATTTTCCCCAGATACACAGCCAGCTCCACCTATAATCTGTTCATGACCAAGGGCATTTGGAGTTACGTGTCTTCCCTTTTAGTTTAAGACAACGTGCTGAACTGCAGAATTATAGCAGGTACCTACGAATTCGCCAGCGTTCTGCCAACAGTCCACAGTCCTTGTGGAAGACCGCGATGGGGAACAATGATGATAAATGGAATAAAATATAGGTATCCAACAGAAACAACGTTGTAAGCATTGATAGGTCGTGTCTGGGTCAGACGCCACAAGTCTCTTTAATGGGAGTGATGTCTAGTCTCACAGTGGCACAGGCACAATATGGGGGAGAAATGTATCTTGGAAAACGAGATAAAGCTGCTGATTGAATGTTGCACAGGTATAAGAACTCCAGAATCCTCTTATCAGGACAGTTCAGAAAACCAGAAAGGAACAACAGGAAATTGCAGCTGCGGTCATACGCTCTCGGACTCTTCTTTCTATAGTTAATATAAGAAGCTCTGCTAAATAATTAAAGATGGAGAGGGTGGCAGTGTGTGGAACGCGTTATGAAAAACCCTCAAGTCCCAAGCATCACGGATGGTCATGTTTTTATATTCATCTTGTCGCGATAGTTCTTGGCAAAAAGATTATAGATTGTTACTTCACACTGGAATTAAATTTACTATTGACCAAAATTATAGCAAGAGTACAATATCTTACTATTAGCAAACTCAATTCACCCCAGTTGAGTTGTGACACTATGTATTAAAAAAGCAAAGAAAAAGAAACGTATACAGCCAGGACAGCATTACTGATAAACTGGAACTCGCTGATCTTTGATCACTTCATAATTCATTAAGAAAACTTTTGATTTATAGGGAACTGCAGCCCCCATTGTAAATTTCTATGTATTATTACGGATATCAGAGGAATGCAGCCTTGTAACTTTATACAGTCTCTGATCTCCTCAGTGACTACTAATACGGTCACGATCGCACAGCAATCTGAACAGCTGGCCGTGACTGGCGTCACCTTAGTCACTTAGCAATGAATAGACCTTTTCTGCCCCCATGAAGAATTTATTATGGTGTCCTGAGGTTCACCAGAACCACTTATTAATGTTTTACACTTAAATCACATACACATGTAGCATAAGCCTACCTGGGCTTCGTAAATTCACAAAGAATCACGAATACACTAGATTAAATTTATTTAATCTGAAAAATGTTTCTAAGGCTTAATTACAAAAAATGAATAACAGGACATACAATAAATTGCACAAATGAGTTTCAGAACATAAAATAGGAAATAAAATCACTACATACTAGTTAAGACCTGATGTGTGGGGGAACACAGTTGAGAAATATGGAACATTTCAGTCTTGATAGACCCCCTCATGAAAATGCACAGAGTAATGTCTAAACCAAAAGATTTTAAAGCTTTTTTCACATAGCTCTCACCCCCCACCTTTGGAGTTTAGCTGTCACAGGTCTTTCGAAGTGAGCTAGGGATGTCCTGAGCTCTGGAATGTTCACAGGACCTGATTTCCAACCTTTGCTCGTTCTGCTTGGCTAGATGGTTTACAACTTTGGGGCTTCAAACTCCTCCAAGATCCTATCTCTCCCTGGTCTGGCTATTTTCAACAGATTAATGACACTTGCATAAGTTCAAACTCATGTCATCTAGAAAAGCACATGTTGAGCTTACATTACAAGGTTACATGAAATATTCACATTGTCATATATGAATTCAACAGAAAATAACAACCAGTCATTAGAAATACTACATAATCGTCACAAATACCCTTATAATTTGGAATAATATATATATATATATATATATATATATATATATATATATATATATATATATATATATATATATTATTTTATACATATCTCCTTGTGAATAGTTTAAGTCTAGGGGGATGGATTTATCACGCATTCTAAAAAAGAAAAGTGGAGGTGTTGCCCATAGCAACCAATCAGATTCTAGCCATCGTGTTCTAGAATGTACTGGGTAAATAGTAACTAGAATCTCCTCAACTTTTCCTATTTAGAAGGTTTGATCAATCTACCCCTAGACCCTAGTTTGATGTTATCATGAGAACAGAGATCAGTCAGCAATTATAAGCATGCGAGGTGAACTACAGAAGTGTAATGTAGGAAAAGCCACAGTAGCGACATGTAGAGGTTTCTGTATTTATCAACAAGTTAATGCCATGAGATGCAACAGGCAATCAGCTGATACAGTGTACAATAAATTACATGTTCTTTCCACACGCTTTTATTTTTCTCATTTCCACAATAAATTTAGCTTCAGATGTTTATACATTCAAACAGTTGCTCGCCGAACACAAAGTCACCAGAACATGAAACATATACAGAATAATCAAGCTGTTTAGCGCCCCCACAAACCCAACAACCAGAAGGACGTCGCAGAGAGGCTGAGCAGCCAGATGACAGTGTTCAGAGTAAGCGATGCATTCTGTAGTCCTTGGATTAACAGGGCTCACAAAATATAAAAATATATGTAGGGTTTCTTATAGGGGAACTTCACAAGAAACAATTCAGGAGGGGTGAAACACCTGCCCAGAGGTCAGGGGCAGGGAGTCACAGGGGGTCCATCAGACTAAGTTCCCTAGTAGATAAGAGGATAAGACCTGCATCTACCCACACGAAGGAGGGAGACTTCATGAATGAGGAAGTCAGCCAAGTTGTCTGCCTGTCCTAGTCGGAAAAAATATATGCAACGTTTTAAAGTGGAACTAAACCTTAAAATTATATTGTGCCGACTGGGGCACAATGTTCCATTTCCTTTAAAGTCAGAACATTGTTATCTACTCAGAAATGAATTCTCATGTTTCTCTCTAAACGCTGCTATATTTTAGTGAAAGTCTAGCTCAGCAGACTGATCATAAATAAATGTTCCTGTTAGCAGCTACATGTACTGCAAATTACTTTTTTTTTCCCCCTCTCATTCTGGTTGACATAACTCTTAAAAACATCTTACTTTGGTCTCAGTATATACAATGCAGTATCGCCAGTTTTGTCAGAGATTCCCAAGGCAGCCCACAATCAGCATAGGACTTATGTAATTTTAACATATAGGACATATTTATTACCAGAGCATTATAACGCTCCCAGGACAAGAAGTAATCTGTAGCCACTCAAATAATTACCACATACTAGCACTACAACCAACCTTTTGCCATTCCCAGAGCTACACCAATCAGAGCAGTACAACACTGACAGCACTAGACCAAGTTGTAGCCAATCAGAACATTCACAATACACATTGACAGACACCATTGCCAAACACGTTTGGAGTTAGTTTCACTATGAAAAGCACCTTCCTCTACCCCGTACCACATTAACCAACACTATCACTTATTTATATAGCACCTACAAAGTACATAGCGCTTTATAATTCCAAACAGACCAGAGAGCTGGTAAATCATACACCAGATCTACTGTACAGTCAGCTGCAGAGGACTATCCTAATGGGTGTAACGTTCTCCTGCAATCACACTCACACCTCCCTCTACATTGGTAGTGTTAACCCCTCCTTTGCTGTGCAAGATACAGCTGAATGTAAACGTCCTGTTTTGAAGAAGCGAGTATTCAGCAAATCAAAGAGGGTGCAGCAGACAATTCCAGTGGATATTACGCTATACACCCAGAACACAGCATTGATGACATAAAACAGGATACTAATACTGTAATCAGACATTGGAACAAGACATCTGGGCAGCACAGTGGCTTAGTGGTTAGCACTTCTGCCTCACAGCGCTGGGGTCATGAGTTTGATTCCCGACCATGGCCTTATCTGTGTGGAGTTTGTATTTTCTACCTGTGTTTGCGTGGGTTTCCTCCGGGTGCTCCGGTTTCCTCCCACACTCCAAAAACATACTAGTAGGTTAATTGGCTGCTATCAAAATTGACGTGTGTGTGTGTGTGTGTGTGTGTGTGTGAATTTAGACTAAGCTCCAATGGGGCAGGGACTGATGTGAGTGATTTCTCTGTACAGCGGTGCAGCTATATAAATAACTGATGACGATATGAAGGTTTCAGCCTCTACGAGTCTACAACGTAGGGTACAGTGTACAACAGTAAAAAGGATAAGCAGGTACAGGCAGATCACTGGGATAAGGAGGTCGCTTCTAAAAGACAACGTCACAGCAGCCTGCAACAAGACACAACTAAAGACGTTATTACTTTTACACCTACTTTATTATAAGGTAAAGCGGACCTTTTGCCTACACAGAGAGGAGGCATCAGATATGGAGGATGAAGTAAAAATGGAGCCTATAGATTGATGAGGAGGGCCACATGCGCAGCAGGCGGTAGAGCGCAGTGCACCCCTCTTCCTCCTCCGGGTACATCACATGACCTCCCGCGGGCTGCCTGTTGCTGCTAGTAACATGACTGAGGCATGAGGCACTAGCTCCTAGTAAACCGCTAGGATGCACTGTCATTAATGGTTCAGCATACAAAACAGACTTGTCTCTTTAAAGTTACCCATGAATATATAAAGTTTAATTTTAACAGTATATAACGAACATGTGAAAATAAAATGTATGTATCGTACTCATTTGCTATTGGTTACAGCTAAATACAGTGACTACATGTATTTATTCTGGTGGGAAGGAATGAGGGACATTCGCTGTTCTCACCCCCCTCTAATGTTTACTTATTTAAGGAGCGCCGTTCTCCTGTTTGAATAGCTGCTTCACCCCCATTTGACTATAGATCCTCCAGTTTATTTAGCACCATAAACAAATCTTCTTTTACCATTAAACCGATGTAATAAAATAATCAATAATTACAATTGTGTCTTGCAGCAAAGACAATGGCGATCTCCTGTCACTCTTGTGGCTAAGCTAAGGCGCTTGTTAGTCTGCCTAGACCAGTGACGGGCAGCCCGACACACTTCAGGGTTTGTATGGTGCGGTCCACTAACCTGCAAAGGGGCCGCACATCCCCCTTACGCCCAGTCATAAGATAAAACAATCAATGTAACATATACCTATCTGTAATGACATATCAGCAGGTGTTTTATACAAGTGGTACCAGCTATAACAAACATTTCTGACAGTGAATCAGGAAGGAGCTGGGGGCCGCGGGCGAGGGCTCGGAGGGCTGCCTGTTGCCCATTACTGGTCTAGTGTATGAGTAGCACTAGCCAAGTACACACAAGCCCCCATCCTGTGCCACGACTCATAGAGGCATTACAATACCTGCGCACATCCAAAGGGTGCAAATGTTAATATAGACAAACCAAATTGTGATGAAAGGGGTATATGTAGCACAAATACTGAGGAAATTTTTAAAGTGCAATATAGATTATATAGAGCTAGAATGCACCCCACTCCAAACTCGAAATCTGGCCACACATTTTAAATTTGACCTCCCCCTTCCCCCACTGCAGCGTACCATGGTTTTGACAGCGACAATATTTTTAATGACTTATTTCCACTATGGGAATCCATTTGTGACTTTCGTCACTTCTATCAGAGCCTGGGCTCGGAGTTCCTCTACTTAATTGAAGTTTGTACTTCGGAACAATCGTTGAGAAACTCAACAGGTGGCCATCTGTGTTTGCTCCACAGTCTCCACATTATTGGAGGACTTTACCATAAGTATCTACCGGTGACAGACACATCGAGTAGATGATTATTACCTCTGTTTGGGACTTGGCATTATTCCTGAATACACTTTGTATATCTGTAGACAAAACCTATATAATTACAACTGATCTCCTCTCCTTAAATGGACTGTACACGTGCTTCAGATTTGGCTTAGCAAGTCGGCTAAGCAGATTGTGTTTCTTAATAGGATCATTTACCAATCGGATATGGTTTTTGAATAAATGGTTTTTATATTGATGAGATTGTTTGCAGCTCTAATTCTTTTGCCATTTGTGTTCCGATTTATAAACTTCTTTCTAACGGCTTATTAAGCACTGTCTATTCTATGTTTTAATGTGCAAAATTGCACCATCTGGCTGGATTTATACCGAACGCAAAAGGAGGCCCGTCGTCTGCAATTCATGCAATGAAAATAAATGACTTTTTAGAAGTTATTTTTGGAGAGGTCTAGTTTTTGTTTATATTACTATCACTAGAAACGTCCGAGCATTCCTCACATTTACAAGTGACGGATATTTCATCAATTTTCTAGTAGCCGCACCTTAACATTGCACAAATGCAGTTACTGAATTGGAACAATAACTGGTTTTGCATCTCTCCCGCTGATAATCTGAACACTGTGTAATCCTGTCACTGTTACCAAGCTGCAAACTAAACCGTCTTAGGGGTATATTTACTAAACTGCGGTTTTGAAAAAGTGGAGATTTTGCTTATAGCAACCAAACAGATTCTAGCTGTCATTTTGTAGAATGTACTAAATAAATGACAGCTAGAATCTGATTGGTTGCTATAGGCAAGGTCTCCACCTTTTCAAACCCGCGGTTTAGTAAATATACCCCTTAGTCTCTTAGTAAGAACTGATCATAGATGTGAAAGTTGGGGGCCCTGTTCTGACCATCAACAAAAATACTTTTTAAAAACACACTGAATTGTTTCTATGTATGAAGGCAGAAAGGTCCGACTCTGTGCAGCTATAGATTTGCAAGACAGGTCATGGCACGAGAGTCAGTATGTCTGGCAGGGTCATGGAAAGAGATTACAATGTAAGAAACATTTCCACTATGAGATGACAGGTCCTCCAGTAAGACCTGAGATATTGACGGGTCTTTCCTAATGTTATAGACGCGATATGTCAATGTACTATTACGGGTAAAACGGAAGTTGTGTAGTATGTTCTAGTGAAGGACAAGCGTGAAGACGAGGTGTCCTGGCCCGTTGTCATTTCATGGCCGAGTTGCATAGACCCGATGCTCAATGTAAAGTTTCTCACTGCTTTATAGAAAGCTCTAAGCTCCTCATTATCCTACCGAGGAGACACTATGGGCCTGATTCATTAAGGACGAGAAAGCAAAAATAAAAGGAGTAAATTTCCACCTTGGCAAAACCATGTTGCATTGGAGGGGGAGGTAAATGTAAAATGTGGGGACAGATTTATAGTAGGGGTAGAGCCTGTCCTAGATCACTTTACATTTAAATGTAAAAATAAAGATATCTAGTATTTGTGTGTTACATGGAAAAACCAGGCAGTATTTAACTTATGAGCAAAATAATAAACTAATCTGCACCCCTTGCACTGTAACATGGATTGTCCAGGAGCAAATTTAATCCCTTTTTTTTTTTTGCCTTAATGAATCAGGCCAAGGACTGATTTAGAGTTGATAGCAAATCATATGCTGAGCCGTATACATCTTGACATGCGACCGGAGGCATATGCGCCTACTTTCCGATAAGTTTTCGTCATCAGCAGGGTATTTGCACTTGCCCTATAGCAGGTGGACTACATACACCTCCTAACAGGTGTTTCTGCAGATCTGCATGAGCTGCTTCTTCTCTCCCCCGTCCTGCCGCTCCAGGTGCAGTGGGGACCTCTGTGCCAGAATCCAGCAAAGTCTGCAAAAGTACTGATACATGTGCCCACTCTCTAGGCATGGGCAGAACGATGCTACGGAAACTGGTGTATGTACCAGGCTGCATCGGCCCTTAATCGTTTAAAAGAGGAGCCTCTCTTGTTCCAATCAAAGCGTTCTCCTGCTTGGCCTGGATACAACTCAAGTACAAGTCATAGGGCTAGATTTACTAAACTGCGGGTTTGTAAAAGTGGAGATGTTGCCTATAGCAACCAATCAGATTCTAGCTGTCATTTAGTGTATTCCACAAAATGATAACTAGACTCTGATTGGTTGCTATAGGCAACATCTCCACTTTTACAGACCCGCAGTTTAGTAAATATACCCCATAGACTAAACTCTAACCAATCCAAATGGGGATAGAGTTGCAATCTGCTCATCGGTCATGCAATCGGTGGTAGGTAAGGCTGTAATAATTGGCACAAGTCTTGAACACACCTGTATAAGAGACAGCAGCACGACATCAGGCTACAACAATGGGCAAGCAGTGCCAGCTGCACACAGACCTGTGATTAATGCCTTCTGCAGAGTATCTGTCTATCCACTCTGCAAGGATATATTTACTATATGTCCTGTCGTCAGAGCTTCTTCCTCTCCACAAATGAGCAATTATTCCATACTGCTTTATACAAGTGTCTACTGTGTACACGGCACTGCACAACCCTTGCATACAATGATGGACACATGAAACGGAGGTCACAATGCCCATTTCACAGAGATCTAGTTGTAGACAAATGTATCTGACAGGAATCACATTATATCCACTATTAGAGTACAGGCAGTCCATTCTGCCTTAGTATTTTGTTTTTCCAGAGAGGACACATTAGGCAATCCCCCTACCACCACTCATTTGCAACTACAAACAGAGCATGTATTTAGCAGTGTACCATGTAACCCTTTCATAACCAACAGGAGCCCATTGCCGACAATGATGCACAATAGCAAAACTGTTCTATTACAGCAGACAAACTGATTTGTTGAACTACAGATCCCAGCAATCCCTGCCACCATAGATATACTTTCCACTTGCTGGCATTATGGAACTAGTGGCTCAGCAGCAGTCGGAGAGAATCAGACTGTTCACCACCTGTGCACAGTGGAGGTAGTCAGTATTCCTCTGCTTATCAATTCACTAGAAACTATTTGCATCCTTGAGGCATGAGGCACCGCATGCCTCAGTAATAGTCACTAGTTCTTAGTAGGCAGCATTCTCATGAATATTGCTACAAGAAGACTGCCTCTAGTCCGTGTACACCAATGAGTGCACTAACCGCACAAAACAATGTTACTCTACTTGGTTTAAAAAATAATAAATAAATAAAATAAATTATCTTAAGATAAAGAAATGCACATTTAATAAGGTAACAAATAACTGAGCTTTTATCTAGGTTACAATTTCCCCACAATTTAAGAGTCTATGATAAAGTTACATGAATCATTCTGCAGCCAAAGGTTTGATTATAATCTAATATAACAATGTTTGGTCGCTAGAAAAGTGTGACAGAGTTCACTGCAGACGAAGAGCTGAGACCGAAAGTTACACAGAACCCAGATAGTCCAGTCTCACAAATGACTGAAAATAGTTAGCTGAAAACCTTGTACAAATCTATTAGGGAAAAAAACCAAAATCAACGTATTAACCCCACCTTAAGAGACTATCAGAAAAAAAGCGAAGTCTGCCGACTGCTTCAGATTTGCCTTGCAAAATAAGATACTTCGTAAATGGAGTTTGTATTACGCAGAGGCTTCAATAAGTAGTATATTATATACTGGGTATGTAATACATTGTGCATAATTAAAGTGGAAAAATAAAATAGTTTTTTTTAATTCATGGATATTTATTCCCTTTTTTTTACTTCACAAAATAGTGCAATTCACTAACCCATGGAAACCAAATCCTAGTTTTCACTACTTTGGTGCTGCTTAGAAAATGAAAGCAAAGATTTGATTGGTTGGTATGGTTAAAACACCCACATAGGACCTGAGAACATTTATCCCAAGACTTGATGTGGTCTCTTATCAGCACTGTATATTGCAACTTAATTATATATTTCACCTGATTATGTCCCATGTTAAATATATACACTGTGTCCCATCAAACTGTTGTGGTCAATTTATCTGAACTCAGCAACCCAGAGGCTGATACTCCTGAGGCTGAATATCACAGGCCACAAAAACACTGTTGTTGCCACATATGTCTGAGTAATTTTCTGTAACTACAAATACGCCCCTTTCCTAGCTTCTAAAAACAGTCACAATGACTCACGTGTGCGCTAATTACCACAAAGCTTTGTTCATTCTTGTTACAACCTGCATCACAGCTAATACAGGATTACAGCAGTACTTTAATACAGTGCTGTCCCAGGATCCACAGGTAGAGTGGACGGTATTATAAGCTCCAGCCATGTAGACCAAAAAACTAACTAAAGATGTTATGTCAAGCAATAGCCTACTATGGTTGACGTTGGTGTGGAGGGCAGGAATATACCAGAGGGCCAGAAGTTCGTGCACCAGCTCATAGAAGTAACTTAAAACATCATTACACTCAAATATGATTTTTTAAAAATGATAAAAAGTGGCGCAAAGAAAAAATGTGCCGCTACCCTCAGCAACCTATTAGACCAGAGTTGGCTAACCTGCGACACTCCAGGTGTTGTGAAACTACAAGTCCCAGCATACCCTTCCAGCAATTAGCTGCTATATAGTGGCAAAGCATGCTGGGACTTGTAGTTTCACAACACCTGGAGTGTCACAGGTTAGCCAACACTGGATTAGACTGTCATTTCTCCAGTGCTATAAGCAACACTAACTTTCTCTCCTTGCACTAGTCCGATGTGCTTTTAAAGAGGTCAAGCGTATATTTCACTCACTAGAGCTAGGGCAGCTTTCGTAGGGGTGGGGGATAAAACATATGTTTAATGTTAAACTATAGTTGCATTAAACCATACTGGGCTCTTTAAAACATCAAATAACGATTTGTCTTGTTGACCGAGCTTGTTAAACATTAATTGATGCGATTTCCTTCTCTCACTCCTCTCTTCAAAGCTGTGTAAACTACCAGGTTGCCTATTTAGTCTGTGCCTCAGTCACAAAAAGCTCTACTTGGCATTGGAAGCGACAAATCTATGAGACAGATTGAAAGAATGTTGAAAAACTAAATACTGTAGGCAGTTCTGAAATAAAATAGGATATTGAGATAGAAATGAAATTTGAGAAAAGGGTTCCCTTGTATTATGTATTTTGTCCCCATAAAAATATTATTTTTACAATTTAACAATTTTCCACAGTCTTAGACAGGCCTGGTTAACCTGTGGTTCTCCAGGTGTTGTGAAACTACAAGCCTCAGCATGCTTTGCCAACAGATAACCTGACGATAGCTGGCAGGGCATTATGGGACTAGTTTCACAAAAACCTGGCGAGCCACAGATAGACCTTAGAGGACCATGCCTGAACTAACAGTTACTGACACTTTCAGTACAATGTAATTGTTGTTTTTTTTTGTTTAGATCAACACAAGAAACCAGACTAGTAGCAAGGTCAGCTGCAGAATTAAGACACTGAGGGGCGTATTCAATTGTGAGCATTAACGCTGAAAAATCAGCGCTCTAAAAATATTACCGTTTATAGGTAATATTGCGCGCAAAAAGCGTTAATACGGTAGTTTACTCGCGGAATTTCAGCTCGCAGCGAGCTGAAATTCCGCGAGTAATTACCGTATTAACGCTAAGATTTTTCGAGCGCTCGTTTGTTAGCGATAACGCTAACAATTGAATACGCCCCTGAGGGTAAAAAAGATTGATCAGAAACTTGTTTTGCATCCCTCCATTAGCTGTAAAGCAAACTGTTTCAGGATAGGGTCATGCAGATTCTTTTATTTTATAAATATAATCCTATTAATATTTTGAATACAATAAAAAGTAGAGTTTCTTTGAACTTACAAGCAGCTGTTCTCAGTTCCTGTGTGAAATAAATTTACTCTTTTCATCTTCCGCGATCATACTGCAGAATGTTATGACGTTTTACAAATCAATAGCAGTTACTCTTTAAACTCAGTACTGTCAGGATATCTGCACTAGTAATCAAGCATCAATACGCAACACAAGTCCCAGTAAGTAATGTACTGAACATTATATATCTGGTTCTTATAGTAAAAAATAATGTTTATTGTCCGACAATTATTATACAAATTCTGAGTTACTGAGTCAGCAGTATTCATTCATTTACTTTGCATAACTACATATAACTAGAGGCTCAATTTGCAGAAATATTATTACGTATTGCATGACAATTTCATGGGACTAGTTTTGAATTTTTGGTTTGCCACCCTTCAACCCCACCAATCCAGAACAAATACACAGCTTACAGTGCACACAACACATAATTGATCTTTTGCAAAATGTTATTAAACAAGCCTATTGTATATAGCAAGGAATAAGATACCATGCACTGTACAATTGCTCAAACATGCACTACAGGTATTGTGTCCAGAAGCATCTATTATGTCATCCAGACTCCTGCTCTGCAACATACCAAAACAAGACAGACACACACACACCTGCTAATCCAGGACAAGAACAGAGCTGGGACAGAGCACATCAACAAAGGGATGTTTAAATAGCTAAAATATAGCTATTACTAATGCATTCCATATGTGTTGCTCACCCCAACTACATGTTATTTTAAAGAAAGCACTAAATGAATGTATAAATACAATTAGTCTATACAGGTATAAGTGCATAAACTTTGGGTGCACAAGATGTTGTAGAAATCAGGAGCAGGCAGGAGCAGGTGCTGCCGAGAAATTATTAACATTTCTCCCCATGGGTAACAAACACAATAATAAAATAAGACTTGATATTAACAGACAGCGGTAGGAGGGCCCTGCTCGCAGGCTTACAATCTATAGAATTCGTTCACATTCATTGAACGAATTCAATAAAAGTTATGTACCTGCAGTATATAGTTAGGGATCAGCTCCTGGATCATATCCAGCCCTGGCATAACCTAACCAATGGGTCCGATTTATCAACCTATAATGCCCCAAATCTGCCGTTTCCATAGCATAGTCATGAGACTATTTATTAATGGAGAACTCAGACGCTACAATCGCGATTTTACCCTAATTATCAGGCTTTTTAGCACTTATAACCAATGGGGAGACTATTGCAGGCTTTGTGCTCTCCACCATGACAAATTCAGCAGTGCAATTGTCATCACTTTACTATAGATCATTCTCTGGGACAAGCTCTCTGAGCTGCTGTCATAGCTAAGCAATTTTAAGAAATTGCCACACTAATTAATTTATTACTGCAATAAGAAATGAAAATTATCGTGAGCAATTTAAGTTTGGTCATCAATAGACCCCTATATCCTTTATAATATATTAACATACACTTGGCGCGCACCTTTTCACCTATGAGGAGATATTGAATCCTCTTAAAATTCTATTCCAATTCACTTCTGTCACTAGGATAACGATCTTTCTCCTCAATTTATATTCCTTTCTGGGAACTTTGTGGACTTTAGACATTTGATTTGAGACATACTGCACTATTTTCTCCCCATTTTTTGTATCTCCACGAGTCTGATTTTCAGACTACAGGAATCCATTTGAGGAGAAAGAGAAAGATCGTTATCCTTCATCATCATCATTTATTTATATAGCGCCACTAATTCTGCAGCGCTGTACAGAGAACTCATTCACTTCAGTCCCTGCCCCATTGGAGCTTACAGTCTACATTCCCTAATATAGACACACACACACAGACAAATCGACAGAGAGGGAGAGATTAGGGTCAATTTTGATAGCAGCCAATTAACCTATCAGTTAGTTTTGGAGTGTGGGAGGAAACCAGAGCACTTGGAGGAAACCCACGCAAACATGGGGAGAACATACAAACGCCACACAGATAAGGCCATGGTCGGAAATCGAACTCATGACCCCAGTGCTGTGAGGCAGAAGTGCTAACCACTAGGCCACTGTGCTGCCCTAGTGACAGAAGTGAATTGGAATAGAATTTTAAGGGGATTCAATATCTCCTGATATGGGAAAAGGTGCGCGTCAAATATAGGTTAATATATTATAAAGATTGTGTTGGTTTTGTGGAGAGGAGTGGATGCTCCACTACATGCACCAGGCTGCACACTTAATGAAGCGCCATATTAGATCAATTATTTATATATAGACCCCTATATCCTGTTATGGTCCACATAGAGTATTTTACATAGCACCACAACACACTAATACCCGTACCTTATCATGTAGTGTAGATCTCCTATACAGGCTCCATATGTCAAGCTGACCTATTCCCTATAATGCAATAGATGGCTCTAGCAACAAACCCCAATATATATATATATATATATATATATATATATATACACAGACAGACACACACACATACATACATACATACATGTACCCTCCCTCTCCCAGGTACTGACCTCCGGGCACCACCGGTCCCTCTCTCCCCTCGGTCTTCCTGCTGCTGCCAGGCTCTCTCCGTGCCCCGATTACCTCTCTGAGTACGGCAAGCCCCACAGGACAAACCAGCTCCGAGCGCGCAGCAGCCGTCACTGGCGTCACCCGCGGAGGCCCAATGACAAAGGTGCGGCGGTGTTGCGTGTGCGAAAGCGGGCGGGCGCCAGCAGGTGCAGCGTTGGTCTACGGGTTCAAAGATCAGCGAGCCATGTAAAGTCGCTCGGCCGGTAGGTAGGTTTGGGGCGACAGGTGGTTGGCTTAGGGAGGGCAGCAGGGTGATGGGGGTAAGATAGAGCACAGGACACCGGCATAGTAACTCACACACAGGATAATAAGCCGTCTTGTGAGGCCACAAGTTCATCCCTGCTGCCAGTGCAGCAAACAGAGCCACAGGTTACCTACCTGTGGTCTACATTATAGTAGTGTAATAGACATCTAAAAAGTGTAGACTTATGTCGTGTAAGTCCATTAACTTAATTTTAACGTTTAATTAGGAATCTATTTATCATTAAAGGGTGATAGTCAAGATTTTTATTGCTGCATAGATAAAAAATGTTTTATTGCCTAATTTACCATAAACAGTTTGCAGGGGGAATATCGCTGTTCAGCTCCCAGGCAATACTGGTTTACTGCTCACCAGGCCAGTGCAGTGTCCTTCTGCGAAAGCGCACTGGAACTATAATTATGTCCTGCGCTGTGAAAAATAAAAAATAACCATTTAAACTAAAACATACTTGCCAACTTCTAGTTGGCGTCCAGGAGGTGGGCGTGCGGGGGCGGGTCTCCAAAAATCGCGTCATTTTGCACCTCCTGTGACGTAATGCGGCATTTTACAGCGGGGGGCGGGGCCAAATGCAGTGATTCCCGGAGAATCACGGCATTTTGGACCGCCATACTCTCCCGGGAGACCCACCCAGAATCAGGGAGTCTCCCGGACAAGTATGAACTAAACTGACCCCCAGGTAGCGCCATTCTGAGATGGCAATAGCAGGACAGCGCAGGTAATAGTCTTTACTGTCCCAGGGACTTTTATAAATAGGGAGAAGCTCTACATCCGTCGAAAATTCCCATATTCACCAGATTTAGGGCTTTTCTCCCTTTGATAAATAGACCCCTTGGAAACAACAAAAAGAGGGGCGCTCTGCGCATTTAGTTCTGCACAATTCATATCCACCTTCTGTATATTGTACACTTTGCACATACCCAATAACCACTTTTGGGAAGTTCCACGGTGCAGCTGCTCAGGCCCCAGGTATGTAGGAAGAAGCAGAAATGTCACGTTAAGTTCCTGACTTAGTACTAAACGTATCAATCTGCGGTTTTTGCAAGTCGCCGATAATCAGCGACTTTGCAGGGCACATTTAAAACGGCAATATCTTTAAAGGCAAGTTGCCTTTTGAAATCTGCCCTGCAAAAACCGCAGATTGATACATTTACCTCCTGGACTATTCCTTCATTAATTTCAACATTTCCATTTTTCTCCTAAAATATTGCCCAGCCTCATTCATGTCTTAATTAGGCATGAGGATGCCAGCACTGTCTGTTTCATTCTCACGGTTTATAATATATTGGTAGAGTTTTACCTCATAATGCACTTTCCCGCAATAAAGGAATCATGGTGTAAAAGGTGTCACATTTAAAGTATAGGGTGACAGCCTGACATCGGAGGAAGTATAATAAACAGGTTATTTTTCTTGGTGAAAGAAACTCAGCAGCCACTCATTAAACCTGGAATGTCTCTAAAAATGTTCAATTTTCACCACTGAAGTTCATTTACTCGAAATTATCAATGAACATTTGATTTCCCAGTGACTCCCATTAGAAGGACATTCTCACTCCCCTACAGCCGCCGTCATCCTGGTGCCGTAATCCATGTGCTGGCAGAACATGTCACCACAAAACGGCATCTGCTCAGCGGACCCACCTTTTTGCATCTTAATAATTGACCAAATTTTTCTTACAATTTTGTGCTCATAATATATCAACTTGTTGAAAAACCTGGGAAGCCACCTCTGTAACAGGTTGTCATTTGTTAAGTACAAGCTACTCCATCCTACTCCAAAATCTAATATTCCACCATGCCCCTGGTCCCCCAAGAGGTACTACATGACTTGGGCCCTTATTATGCTAATAATCCCGGATAGTATGCTAAACAGTCCAGCCAGCATGCTAATCACAGGTACTGCTGTTCCTGTACTCCAGGCCACTACACTAGCGGCAAGTGTTGGTGTGTATTAGGGGGCTGGCAGGGAAGGAGCAGTGGGCTATTTGGTATGCAATTAGCATACCGAGCATACGTTATATCTCCTCTGCCTAAACGGGAGGGAGGACACTTTTTTTTTAAAAAGTCTCTGCTTATCTTAATGGACACTATGTGTGCCACAAAAACACACCTTGCCCTACCCCACATTGTTAACACCAGGCAGGATGGATCCATGTGCTTTTTGCCACATCCTGGATCTAGCATCGGCAAAAGACCAAGGGGTAAATGTATCAAGCTGAGAGTTTTCCGGCGGGTTTGAAAAGTGGAGATGTTGCCTATAGCAACCAATCAGATTCTAGCTATCATTTTGTAGAATATAGTAAATAAATGATAGCTGGAATTTCATTGGTTTTTCAAACCCGCTGGAAAGCTCTCAGTTTGATACATTTACCCCAAGGAGTTTTCCTAATTCTTGAGTGTTTTTGTTTTACCCCTCATCATGTAGCAATTAGCTAAGGCACCTCACTGCTCTATGATGGGAGCATCTGGAGAACAATGAGAGAAGGCAGAAAATACAGATTTCAAAGCAAGAGGCGCCATGCAAGCTATTGAATCAGAATGGGAATGATTTGGCTCCCACCCGATGGGACAAGTGCCATGTCCAACCAATCAGGTGATGCATTCAATCCACATATCCTGTCTAGTCCAATTGAATTACATAGTTGTTCCGGGTCAGGTATAGTGACTAGGAACATCTGCAGTATTCAAATAATTCATTCTGTGGAGTAATATTTTTAAGGGACATTTATATCGGTATAGTATTATATCAGTGATTCAACATAATTGTAAACTGGCTTATGATGTTTAAAGCTTAATATGCAAGGAGGGCAGCATTGTAACAAACATGTAATAGAATGAATAAAATAAAATATTTTGTAAACTTGCAGAATAAATCAGCCCAGTAATGGGCAGTAATGATGCTTTTATGTTGATAAATGAAATGCAATCTTTGTAACACAATAATAGATTAACAGGAACTTGAAATGTAACTGAAACATCTGTGTTGTCTTTTATTTACACACTGAAGACAGTGACAGGTTAAATCTGTTCTTCTTCAGAAATTCTCCAACATGTTTGTCCTGTTTATTTATTTCACTTCTTTGATTTTGTTCTATTTTGTGTTGAAAATCTACTTTCACAGCTTGCAGCAAATAAAGTGTAAGGACTGTAATACCCCATTCATACTGCACCAAAATCCCGGGTTTTTGCCGGGGCGAGCTCAAATGACCCGGGTCTTGGTGCAGTATGAATGGTACAAGTAAAAAATCCCGGGTCTAAAAACCCGGGTCTTCAACCCACTCCTGTCACCTACAAACACCCAGACCCACTCCTGTCACCCACAGACACCCAGACCCACTCCTGTCACCCACAGACACCCAGACCCACTCCTGTCACCTACAAACACCCAGACCCACTCCTGTCGCCTACAAACAGCCAGACCCACTCCTGTCACCCACAGACACCCAGACCCACTCCAGTCACCCACAGACACCCAGTCCCACTCCTGTCACCCACAGACCCTCCCCCCCATGTTCAGTCACCTTTGGTCAGGCCTCTGGCTGGCAGGTTTAGCTGACCACTCTTCATGGCCGCTTTGATCAGCCCCTGGGGCACCGCTGGCTCTCTTGTCTATGAAGCCGTCCTGGGATTAGGAGTAGCTGCGGCTGCACATGCGCAGCAGCTCTATTTCAGCCTCTTAGAATGTACAGCAGCCGCGGTGCTGCTGTACATCAAGCCTGCTGTCACATTTTGTGAGGGGGGAAGGGGGGGGGGGGTGTGCACCTGCGTCAGGGGGGCCCCACAATTTCACAAGAAAAAGAATCGGATCACCAACTAACAGGTGATCCGATCAGCGTGCGGCCGGCGGCGGGGGGCCCGGGGCACGTGCCCCCACCTTAATCCGGCTATGGAGGAGCTTCCTCTTTACAACAGATCAGTATAAGTAATGTAGACTAGAGCATCTCTAGATCATTCAAGCTTTCAGTAGACCCCACACCTCCAATAGTCCAGATTTGCTGATTTGCATAAACTACTGGCAAATGGGTGTGGCTCCCTTGAAATGTGGGTGTGGTAGTAGATCAGGGCGGGGCTTTTTATGGCCTTACAGTGCCTCATAGAAAGTTGCACGCTGTGTGGCGTTCTCCTGTAAGAACTTAGTGAAAAGCAGCACGGTGGCTAAGTGGTTAGCACTTCTGCCTCACAGCGCCGGGGGTCATGAGTTCAATTCCCGACCATGGCCTTATCTGTAAGGAGTTTGTATGTTCTCCCTGTGTTTGTGTGGGTTTCCTCCCACACTCCAAAAAACATACTGGTAGGCTAATTGGCTGCTAACAAATTGACCCTAGTCTGTGTGTGTTAGGTAATTTAGACTGTAAGCTCCTATGGGGCAGGGACTGATGTGAGTGAGTTCTCTGTACAGTGCTGCGGAATTAGTGGCGCTATATAAATAAAGGGTGATGATGATGATGAAAAGTTCTTATGAAATAAAGTGAAGCTAATAACTATCAATGAAACTTCAAATACAGGCTTCATAAGCCTGTTTATATCTAGAGTATATTACCTTTCATTATTTGTGACATCACAGAAGTGATGATGTCACACAGTTGTCATAAAGGGGAGGCTACTATATAATAATTGATGTGACTGTAATTCTAATCAGATCCTTTTGACACTGAAGGATAGAGGCTGTTTTCATTGACTGTGAAGCCCAAACCCATGAATAGAATGACTGACAGGAATCAGGTAATATCACTTCTCATGACAACTATACACACATCGGTCACATTGTCACTGTTAAGTTACAATAATAATTGTAAATACATAAAATGTACTTACTGGGGATAGCTGCAGTGCACAAAAGGCAACTCAGCCACCAAGAAGACAGTAAGAGTGACACCTTCTGGATGTCTGATGAAGTCATGTTCAGTACAAAATAATCACTTCCTTGCAACCAGAGAATCACATATTTAATGTCTATAAAAGTATTTGTGTCTCTCTGATGCTCCTATGTAAGAGCAGCTTGTGGTCTAGGTACACCGTTCATACTTCATAAAATTAAAAAAAACTGTAAATTACTATTTGTTCTAAATTTGTAAAACTCAGATTGTATTTTTTCTATGAATTTACCCCCTTAAATTACTTCTTGCTTCTCCTTTAATCCTGTTTACCCTTTACTTTGGCTGCCTTTGAAGTATTTTAAATTCCTGTTCACTATATACATATATCTATATATATATATATATATATATATATATATATATATACACACACAAGTCTCTATTACAAATTATACACAATTCATTAGACAGCAGGGGCATAAGTCTTTCCCACTCATCGTAGGCATTCAGTCTTCTCATGGGCAATTGTTTTACCCTAAGGAACAACCGAGCTGCCCTAACTCCCCACCACCACCTCAGCACTCCAGTGGTTCAACTCCCACAGCGTCCCGTTTGTATAATATATATACATGGGAGTAAATTTATCAAGCTGCGTGCCTATCGCTACCAATCAGATTCTAGCTGTTATCTTGTAGAATGTACTAAATAAAATAACTAGAATCTGATTAGTTGCTATAGGCAACATCTCCACTTTTTCAAACCCGCAGCTCGATAAATTTTCCCCATTGTATCATTCAGCCCAAGCTGAGACCATGTGTGCATGACTTAAATGTTTCTAATAAGTAAATTATAGATTATTAATATACAAAATGTGTAAACATAAAAGTAATGATGTGCAAACTCCACCCAGGATCTCTAGGGCATTTCCAGAACTCCGGGATTGTCAACAGGACGCGTTGTCTTTATGACATCATAGAACTCTGATTGTGTTGTAGAGATCACTGTATTCCATAGGCCAAGTCACATGATCTTCCTGGTCATAGCTGCCAGCTGCAGCTTGGTTACTGAGCTTAATTAACTAACAAGCCAAGACAATAAGATTACACAGTGGAAATTGTATTGAGCAGTTTGTCAGCTTTAAAGACCAGGACAATTTCAGGGACACAAGTTATAGGAACAATTATTTAAAATGTGCGAATGTCATGGAAAATTAGAGACAATTGGCAATGATGGCCTGTAGTCGTAGCTCCCAACATTAAGACATGGACAAATTAGTCCACTGCACCAATTTCCCCATACAACATGCCAATTTGTACTGCCAGAAATTAGGACTGTGCAGGTTGAAATCCCTTGCGTCCAATCACAGCCGATTGGATCATCACATGGCCAGCGGAAATCCCTTGCAACCAATCAGAGCCGATTGGTTCATCACATGGCCAGCGGAAATCCCTTGCGTCCAATCAGAACTGATTGGATCATCACATGGCCAGCGATACAGTTCCCACAAGCTTAGACATGAGATAATCGTACTGTACTGTAATATATATTAACGCTTGGGGTGAGTAGAAGGCTGCAATCTCTTGCATCCGCACCCACCCTTGTTTTCTCTCTGACAAGTAAATGAAGCGTCTGACCTTATCTCCATGAACGATTCTCCCAGGCTGCAAGGACGTCGGAACCGGCGGTCAACCAGATGCCACGGTGCGCTCGCAACCGCCTGAGAGCCGAGTTCTCTCTTTATTTGACTGAAGGTGATATGAAAGACCTCCAAAACCTTGGAAATGGATGGCAAGAAATAGAAGTGAGAGAGGACTGTGACCCCCAAAAAATAGCCAAGAAGATATTGAGGACAATATTTAGCCAAATGAAGATCTGAGTCCTAACACAATGTTTCCGGTCAGATGTGCCGATGCAGAGCTAATAAATAAAATATTGTACTGTTCCCAGTCTCATTGGTAGAGATGTGTTGACCTAGGGAACTAGAACAGAATGAACTCATGAGTTGGGGGCGTACACAATTTTGTACTGAGCATGTCCGCAAAACAACAACAACGCACCCCTACGCCCGTATGCCGATCTGACCATTATCCTTGGAGAGGCGGAAATCAACATATGGATGTCAGTTCGTTATTTTTACTTTTTAAAGCCTATTTTTTCAGTGTCAGCACCATGTTGTGTATTGACACTAGTTTTAAAATAAGTTATACAGGTTGGTCACCTTCAGATAACTTTAACCTATTGAGTTGTGCTGCCTCACGGAACCTTTTTACCAAATACATCCTGTTCATGGAATCAAACCGAGCTGTTTGTTTCTGTTGCCCGTGGATACAGTGAAGATTTTTTTTATTTTATTTTTTTAAATGATCCAACAACAGTCTTGTACCAGATCACAAGTAAAGAAAATAAACAATTCTGCCAAATTATATAAATACATAAGAGAAGGAAGATGTAGCAAAGTGACGAGTAAAAGCTGCAGAAGTGCACATACATGTCGGTAAATTAAAGTTATCTGAAGTTTTGCACATGTGCCATATATATGCTCACCTCGAGCACACATACCTACTTCTCATACCCGTGGTCCAGGAGATGGGGAGGGCAGGTATGACAAGAGGGGGCGTGGTGTGCATAATTACAGCATGTTCCCGCCCACCTTACAGGCAGGCTAGTATCCTTGTGAGAATTCCCTGCTCTCTCAGGAAGAACTGGAAGTCTCCCGGACATTCTAGGAGAAGAGGCAGTTATGAGTTATAGAATTCATGTTAAGTATTCGGCCTCATATTTCTTATTTTTTTTTATGTAATTATTTTTTTATTGAGATTTTCAAAGGCAGTATTGAGAATGAAATACAAAAACATAGAAAACAATAGCCAAACCACCAAGTATAAGGTAGCTTTGTAGTAAACATAAAAAGTCAAAGAGAATTACAATCTGTTATGAGAGAAGAACGGAAAAAGAAAACGGACAGATGGGGAAGGAGAATGGGGACAGAAACGGGCTGGGGAGGATGAGGATCGGGGAAAGGGGAGGTGTATGGCATCCTGAGACATTGAAGAAAGAGGGCTGGGAAAATGAAAATTAACTCAGACTGCTGCTGGTAGGAGGGGGGAGAACAGGGCTGATCAGGGAGGCATATTTTTTGGAGACCTGAAAGTCAAGCCAAAGACACCAAGTAGCATAATATTTAGAAAATGTATCTGTTGATGAAAAAAAACTAAGTTTTAGGTCTAAACGTTGAAACCAATCTCGAATGGACGGAAGGCCATCTTCAATGAATCGGTATCACTGCTTTCACAGCACAAATTATGGATTTTTTAAAGCGAGAGATTGTGGTGTTGGTCTTATTAAGGAGCCAAAACTCTGGATTGTCAGGAACATCAACCCCCAAAATTTCAGCAGAGAGCTCTATAACCCGAGTCCTAAAAGGACGGAGAACCGTCCCACCAAATATGTAAGAGAGTGCCTGGTGCGCTGTGACATCTCCAACAGGGAATCAGATACTCCTCGATAAAATTTAGCTAGTTGGGTTGGACACCTATACCATCTTGAAAGAACTTTATAGTGGGTCTCAACAACAGAGATGCTAACGGAGCATGCATGGGTGGTCTCAAAGATAACTGGCCAATCTGCCTCCCGGACCCCCCAACAAAGTCACGCTCTAAGGCCATGGTGAATTTAGGCAAGAAGTCAAAGAGATGTGGAGAGCAATTCGAGGCCGAGCACATTGATTCACAGACAGTAGGCTCTCTTCCCGTGTCAGTGCGGGGAAGCCCCACTGATAGAAAGTGCTTAATTTGGAGATATCTCCAGACCTCAGAGTGCGGTAGTTCCCATTTAGCTTGGATGTCGCCAAAGGAGGACATACCCGATTATCTGGTCAGCTGGCCGACACATGTAATCCCCGCCTGCACCCATGTCTTACATGAGCTAACTTGTAGGCCTGGAGGGAATAGTGGTTTATCAAATAAGGGGGGCAGAGGTGAGATGGGAGAAGAGATATAGCGGGATGTTTGGAGTTTAGACCACCTTGAAATAGTGGGACCAATAGTGGGATGTCTGACTGTAGGTAATTTGCTCAGCCAAGGAGTGTATTGGGGCTGAGATGAGAGGAAAGATCCCTCAATAGTACTCCACTGCTTCTTACAGTTGGGATTTGTCCATTCAAGGATCCTCCCTAGCATGACAGCATTATAGTAGGAAGAAAAGTGGGGAAGCTGGAGTACCCCCAAGTTCTATGTCTATAAAGGACACCATGTTTTAAACGGGGCCTCTTTCCCCCCCCCACACAAAGTCCCTCAACAGTCTCTGTATGTCATTGAACCATTTGTCAGGAAAGTAAATGGGTAACGTTTGTAGAAGGTAGAGAACGCGAGGAAGGATATTCATCTTAACTGTTAATTTGTCCCAACCAAGAAAAAGCCTTGGCCCACCACCCTCTCAGGTCAGTCCGCAACCTAGCTCTAAGGGGACTAAAATTAAGGTCGAAAAGTTGCGATAAATCTCTAGAAATAAACACGCCTTTCAGGCTGCAGGTCTCGTAATAAACTTACAGAACTAGCGGTAGAGGTCTTTGCCTATAGCAGTCGCCTTTCCCGTAGAGCTTGATGTGCTCACAGGTACTCGGATGCCCCCAGGTCTTAACTCTTATTGTAGTGTAAGTTTATTAAGAAAACCGCAGCTGCAGGGCCGGAGGAAGCAGTTTAGATTAGAGATGAGCGGGCTCGGATTCCGCTAATCCGAGCCCACCCGAACAGTGCGGATCCGAACTGGATCCGAGCACTGTTCGGGAACTTCCGGCGGGCAAAAAATTGAAAACGAGGCTCTGTCGTCCAAGTCTCGCATCGAATCTCGCGAGGAGTGGGAGGGAGGGCCCAGAACAATTCCATCTTGTACCTCTTTTTTTGGCATTATGTGCTCAAGCTATCTCGGTGCAACCTTTTGGCCTAAAAACAATATTGTGAGGTGTTCAGAATAGACTGGAAATTAGTGGAAATGATTGTTATTGAATGTTATTGAGGTTAATAATAGTGTAGGAGTGAAAAAAAAAAACACAAAACTGTTTTTTAGCACTTTTTATGCTTTTTTAAAAATAAATCAGAACCAAAACCTTTCGTCGGATGTTTTGGCAAAACAAACCAGAACCCAAAACCTCAAGCTAATCAGAACCCAAAACACTAAAAGTGGCCGGTGCACACCCTTAGTTTAGATGGTAACAGATGGTCAGACGTAAGCCGAGGTCAGGGGTACGAAGCAAGCAGAGTAGTCAAATAACAGTGCAGCAAGGCTAACTCTTAAAAGACACGAAGCAGGCACAGTAGCAGCACCTCTGGTGATCAGAGGTACTGCTGCAAACACGCAATAATAAAGTATAATAGTCCTGGAGGCAGGAGCTGCCAATACAAAGCAGCAAGCTGCAGGCAGATCGTGACAGCTACATCTTCCTATGAGAGAGTGGGAAAACCGACCTCTCTTAAGTAGGACAAAACTCGGGGACTTCTGTCCAGTAAGTCAGCCCAGGGAATAAAAAGAGTGGAAGGCTGCTGCAATGTCAGTAGTAAGCTGCCATTCTTTACCGTTATCGTTTATAATCATAGCTATGAAAGTTTTAGCTTTTTGAGAGTGTAGGGCCTTTGCAAGCATGGACCCAGGTGTATTGACCCAAAGGAAATACCGGTTACATCATTTACGGAAGTCCAATTTAATTCTATCATAGAGGTTTGTTCAAGGCTGTCCTAGACTCTGTCAGTTTCACCAATACCTCGGTAGATAAGTTGGCTTTGTGGCTAGATTCTAGTTCAGTCATCCAGGGCCTGTTCAATTTGGGTCTTGCAATAAGGATCTTGTAATAGGAGCTCATTAAGTCTCCATGAGCAACTCCTAGTCTTGGGTTGTGATAAAGGTAAGGATAGAGAGATAGCGGCGTGATCTGTCCAAGTCTCCAAGCCTATAAATGTGGAGTGAATCAATGAGAGATGTCTATGAGATAGGAATAAATAGTCAATAGGAGAGTATACTCTGTGTGGATGGGAGAAAAAGGTGTTGCCTCATCTTTCTACTGCCTTTCTTTTATGTTTTTATCAGAATTGTATATTATTTAAAATGCTTTCCTCTTCAGATAATTTTAATCTTTTATATACCCTCATGCAAGTTAAGACTGGGTACACACTACTGTGTTTTCAGCCGATAATTGGACTAATCAGATGATAAACGACTGGTTGCCCTGATATCACAGTAGTGTGTACTCTGCAACGAGGAATGATTATTGCTCCAAAGCACATCATATCATTGAACTAGGTTTTTAAACTGAACTAAACATCTTGTTCAACAATGTTGTTCCAATTCTGCAGTGCGTATGTACTCTGCAGAATTGGAACAAAAAATTAGCTGGTGTCCGGGGCACTTACCAGTAGAAATGTACACCTTCTTCATCAGCCTCAGGACGGAGGTGACCCAGGGACTATTTATTGGCGACACTGATTACATGACCAACATTCTGCAACCTACACCGCAAAACCTCTCAAAACGCCAAGGGGCAATGAAAGCAGACTCTTCCTCCACGCACAGCTCCAAGATTGTTTCTTCAACAACGTTAAGCTGTAGTCATTTTAATCTGTGTGTCAGTATCCCATCTATTTTAATGTTAGAGTGAATGAAATGTCAGGTTATCATAAAGGACATACGGTAACTATCTTCAGGTACATGATACGGACAGATCTATCGCTCAGCTGTGTCTATAGGTCACCCACTGACAGCAGAACCCAGGACAGCTGTCATTTTGCCCTGCCTGGACTACCTTCCTGGATGATTTGCAGCCGATGGTTATGACAGATGAAGAGCACAGATCTGAACGTAATCGTGTATAGCGTGTACACATGAATCGTCATGCTGATCCGAACTTCTTTTTTTTTTTACTGTCATTGGTAAATTACTGTAGCGTGAAGCCTAATAAATAAAATACATTGTTTATCTTTGCAGTTTCCTTTGAGTTTTTTTTCAAGGATTTTTTTCTCCATTTTATCATTTATCCTGATATTTTTGTTTCCTTCGGGTCTGACACATCGCAGCTATTCTCTGTCAATGGAATACAACTGTATTTGCAGAATAGTTTTGTTCCATATTCAAGTGGATCGCAAATAAGCAACCCTGCTTAGATAAAGAAAGGCATTGTTGAAAAACACAGAAGGAAGCATGGAAGATAAAGCAATGTATTTAGTAGAAGTTGTAGGAACACGTTCACAAATCAATGAATTAAAGTCGTCCAAAGGTAGGAAAATTCCTTGAAATAAAGATGGGGAAAAAGATGTTCTGTATCATATTTACAACACAATTTTATATTGCTTTAGAATATGCAATCTTTAAAACAAAAGATTACACCCCCTCCCATTGTAAAATAATAATAAAGGGAGGGGGGCTCTGTCTTGTGGTGGGAAGAGGCTTCCTCTGTTAGAAGACGCTGTTTCCTGTGTTTGGTTATGTAGCTGTTTGATGTGAGATTTAAGTTGTTGACTGGCATTAACTCATCATCAGAGTCAGGCTTTAATGCATTAGCCAGAATCAAACTCCCAGCAGCTGTACAGACATGTCCCGGTGGAGCACAGATCTATCCGTGCAGTGGTCCTCGTACTCAGTGTTGTTAAGATCGGCTCAAAAACTTCCAAAGAAACATTTAAATTGCAGAAGTATCCGATTACTAAACTATTAGTATATGCATCATTCAGTTGTAAATATAGAGTGAATTTCCAGGCATGAATTGTAATGTCCCTTAAAGGAACATAATACCAATTCATAAATGTCACTTCATTTAAACAAAAAAACACCTGGCTTGTTGTCTTATTTATTAAATGGTTTGATTTGCACAAATAAGCTGCAACTCATCACATATCTGAGCTGGAAGGGCCGGCGGCTCAACTTGGCTAGCACGTTTCCCATGCGGAGAGAGCGGGCCGGGTCTCTAGACAAGGAAGAGTTGGGTTTCTAAGGGGTAGGAGGAGGAGCAGGGTCGATAAGGGAGCTTCAGATCTAATCTTGTTAGAAACGGCCCCTACATATGTTGGCAAAGCAGATGTGCATGAAAACTGGCACGCGTAGAGATATGGGAAAAGTGATGTTGGAAATTCAGAACTTCAGTGAAAAAAAAAAATAAGGCTTAATATATTCTAAACTTTTTTCAATGGCATCATCCTGGGTTCTGGTCACCTATTTCAGGTCTTCACAAAATATTGTCTGTACAGTTCTTATGCACATCATTTAATTATCCTAGCTAAAAGGAACCCCAGGAAGGTAACGTGTCCATAACGATCCCCTACATTTTGCAGTGCAGGATCCTACCTGCTTCAGAAGAGGTGAGGAAATGGTAATAATTTTTTGGGGTACCCATCCACTAACATTAACCAGCCCCAAATCAGACTAACCCAGGTATGATTAAGAATGGCCCTGTGTTACTCAGGGGACATTAATCACCATAACAACCACATGAACCAGATCTTCTACAATTTCCATCATTTCTGCTGAGGTGGAAAGTATAGGAAGGGACTACTGCAATCTATGGAATCATGGCTTGTACTTATACATAGCTTCTTCCTATTGGCTTATTGTTTTGTTGAATGCCTAATGGCAAATAAGAATCTGTTACGACCTATGTGACACAGAAGAACAAGGATGTTCTACCGGTTTTTGATTATTTTTATTTGTTTTCATGAAACAAAAAAAAATGCAGAAAAACAAACCTACTCCATTCAAACTTATAAAATGTTTTATTAGTTACAAAGTGGAGAATAACGAGGTCACGTGCAGCAAGATGGTTTGTTGGTTCAGCTTGTTGCAAAGTTTTGTGTCTCAAAGAGAGAGGAGTCTCTTGGGTTAAGAAAAATGCATTTGTGCCTGCACCAGCAAGGAGGTTTATCAAATGCTTTGTAAATCACAAAGAGAGGACATGAAATATAGTGTAACATAGCCGACAGCAGGCTGAGGGATTATCTACTGCAGGAGGATGAGAAGTAGGTCCAGGTCACACAGCCACTCGATGTCCTTCCATCTTGTATTGAGTGATAATTTCCTCTGCATAATTCTGAGCTTTGATCTTCACCAACAGAGACACGAGAACCTCCATGTTTTTCCTGCAAGTCCAAATTATAGTACATTTTAAAATAATTTTTGAAAAGGTCAGTGCTGCTATCCATCTACATTTATGTGGTCAGTCTTTTACTTTTTCCTACATTACATTTTAGAAATTGATTAGTCCCATCTCTTTGTGAATCAGTATTTAGATTTGTCATGAAAAGTCTAAATGCATAGTAAAAAGAAGTAGTTCTACCCAGTGCCAGAGCACCAGGTAATAAGCATTTCAGTAAAAGGAAAGATTTTGGCAGGACATTTGGAAGATCTATGTCACTTTATATTTTTCAGAATAGGTCACCCAAGATTTATCATTGAGCGTGATTACAAAATGTTTTCACTCACTGAAATCCTTTAACTGGGATCAACTCCTCCCCACCCTGACCCCCAACATCCTTACTCTTGTGAAAGATCTGGGGGGATTGTGCCCTGTCCACGCTGCCACTCACCTGTCATCCAGTTTGTGCAGAGCGTGGATGGACTGTACTAGGTGCTTGCTGAAATTTGCCAGCCGTGCTAGAGATGATCCATTATCAAGACCCTTAAACCAGCTCTGTGGGAGACACTCCGTTATCTGCAGAGATAAAACAAAAATCGCACAGTGAGACCAAACAATGATCCATCATTACATGTAATATGGTATTATCACAGTGAGTAACTCGGGCCTCCAGCCAATCAGTCAGGATGACAGTGTCTGATTAAAGAGAAGGATCTGTACAAGTCATCACTAGCAGCACGGAGCACCATGTGTTTACCTTGCAGCATTTGTCCACCAGCTTAAAGTCTGGCTCTGCATTGAGAAGTATTAGCAGGAGGTAACGATTCAGCAGCTTGTCCAAGCCCAGTTCTTGCAAAGTTTCTTCATCAAGAAAACCGTCCCAACATAGAACATTAGACAACAGCTGAGAAATCAAACAAGAACATTTGTCAACAAGAAACAAAAGGATTATTATGCAGCCAGATTCTGAGACACCCAGTAGACGGGATGTTTGGCTGGTCCGTTAAAGCCATTATACCCGTTCTGGGTGTTAAAGTCCTGTTAAACCAAGAACACTAGGAAGAGGGATTCCAGGAACATTATCACTCTGAATTCAAGTTACACAGCAGCGAAACCCAGGACCTCTCCAGGAAAACCACAATGAAGACATATTCTGCAAAAGCGCTGAGTAGAGGGTGCAACATACAGATGTTATAATGAGCGGTCATCGGTTTCATACACACGGCACAGTGGTTTAGTATCTATGAAGATATTAAAAGACGTGTTTCTGGTTCTATACTGTCCTTACCTTCACTGCTGACCAAAACTGTCTATCCTGGAATTTAGAATGTGGAGAATTTCTGTCTTCTAATAATCTGTTAAAACATGAAAATGTGTCTCAGCCGTTTATGATCATTGTTCTGTCCCCTGCACCCTGACAATCATTGAGCCCATACAAAACCACTTTCCACATGAACCTTCCTAAGATAAGGACCCACAGGTCAAGCCAAACACCTGCACATCCGTCCCACAAGGCCGTGGTGATGTTAGTCACCCGTACTCTAAACCACACCTATCAAATGAATGTCTCTCACTTCACACTGCCCATGTATATGTACTGTAGATCTACAAAGTAGACTGGTCATACCTTTTGGCATATAGAGGAATATATACATCATCTTCTATTGCTTTCTTTAATCTTGAAACAAGACAACTGACAAGACCCTTATACAGAAACAAAAAAATATAAGTGTTACAATGTAATTAACAAACAATTACAAAAGCTGAACATAATAATAAATGTTCACTAAACACAATTAAGAATTTGGGAGCAGTTTCATTAACGATCGACCTTTAAGTTAGTTGTCAACCATGAAGTGGCTTGTTGGCTTGTACGTGCCGTTATCTTTCTAGATTTGTATTACTAGGCAGAGATGTTTATTTTTATTCCCATAGGTTACGACACAGCTCTCTGTACTGTAGCATGCCTGATGTTGATGTATATAGGAAATTATACCCCCCTCACTGCCCCATTACCTGGGACACCAACCAGAGCAACTCTATTTAGAATCACTGAAAAGAGATGAACTTGTGGAATGCTTTAAAATATAACAGAACAGAAGGAAAAGGTGTAGTACACACCATGGACCTCTCTGGTGTCTTGGGGCCAGACCGTTATCTCTGTGTTCAGGAGCAGTGAACTTTAAGGCTTTTTGCGTTCTAGATTTGTATGAACCGAGGACAGAAAATAAGAAAAATAACTTGTTTGGTGGCAGTTACAATAAGAAAATGGTCATAAACCAGGAGTGTCAGACAAACAGCAAGACCAGAAGTGCAACTCTTGGAGGAATCCGCATCAAAAAGAGGGGTTGTAATGGATGACACTCTATTCATCAAGAGACAAATATAGGGAGTATTACTATATATGGTTCAAGTGGCTTGAATTTAAGGATTCGCCACTATATTCTCAGTGGAATAGGTGAACACCCCCCCCCCCCCTTTCCCCTCTCTCTCATCTCCGATCATTCCCTCCTTCCCTGTCCGTATTCCTCTTGATCTTTCCCCCATCCCAACATGATGTATTATGGTATACTAAATGGTACTTTGTTTTTTATACTGGTGCAACTGCACACCTCAATCGTGTAACTGTATCTTTATATGCAATGTTTATTAATGACTCTAATGCATCGTTCAATGCAAAACAGATATATTTGTAAAAGCTGTTTAATTTTCTTTTCAATAAAAAAAAGAATTAAAAAAAAAAAAAAAAAGAGGGGTTGTTGTTCTCCAAGTGACGCAATAATAGTGAGCCCTCCGGGGTGAAGTCTCCAGGGCACTTAGGGAAAAGGGGTAGAGAGCACCAAAATGCCATGTGGCGCAAAATCACTTGTCAAGGTTAGTTCACCCTACCACACACAACTAATTATACAATCGTGAGAGAAAGCTGCCCGCTATGCCTTGTTTTCTTTTCTTACCAGGACTGTTGTAAGAGTGACGGATCTTTTCGGTCCTGAATATTTAGGACTGGAAGAAACACAGATTCAGTTTCCAGAAGTTGCTCAAAGGATTCTAACAGAGCAGAGGATGAGCGTCTGGTTTCCTCCCAATTTTCTCTGGTTTTACCCTCACCGTCCAAACCGATTAGTCCACCATAGATTTGTTTAAATTACTTCCTAGTTGTCCAATGTACGGGAGTGGTAGAACACTTGTGAATCAACAAATGAGAGGCTTGTAGGCTTCTCTACCACCCTAAAGAGACTGGACCAAAGTCCTGGCCCAGGAGGGATCAGTAATGGCCACATTAGCGAAGATAAGTCCCTCGCCTACATTCCTAAGAGTTTTGGAGCCTTTGCCTTAAGTATGGCCCCTTGAGAGGTAGACAAAGCTCAGAGAAGAACCCAAGAAGGAAACAGGAAATGTTTTTGGGACTGGACCACTGAAAACTACCACCTGGCTAAGAAGAAACAAGTAGCTGCACCACTGCTTGCTGGCAGGAAGCCGTGTCTTCTCAGGGAAGAGTGAGACTTGTTGTCCTGCGGTCATGTCATTAGGATCTGAAGTAGGATAGGGTTGGTCGGTTGTCACCACTGCTCAGGTGATCAGGACCCGATTATCTTCTGTAGGAGGTACACATTGTACAACTCTGTTCTCTCTTAATAGTCCACCATCAAGTTCCCAGAGGTGAATCACAGATTGAGTCGCAGAATGACATGCAATGTAACGAGACAATGTCACCTCTACCGTTTGCTTCACTGTTGGAGTCTTGGCAACTGTAAAACCAACTCTGCTTACTGGCCTGGCTGAAAGTGTTTTACAGTTGTTCTGGTGTCTCTCTGTGTGAATACATTAAGAGCCTATACAGTCACATCACATTATCTCACCTGCACTGCCTTGCTGGAATCATTCTCCAGTACATACGCCTTGCAGAAATGCACCAGTCTGTCCGTCTGTACAGACGACATTGGATCCCACACATGCTCGATATATCCTGCAATAAAGATGTACTTAATGTTTATTGCATTCAGGAGTAACTGTAACCGCTACAGCCTTCAATCACATGACCACCAGCAAGACTCCCTCCTTCACGTCACCTGACCTCTCACACAACAGCAGAACGAATATATTTCTTCATAAACAAGTAGCAGCAAAATAAGACGTACTATATTAGGTAAAAAAAAAACAAACAACCAAAAACAAAAAAAAACAGATGCTGTGAAACTACAAGTCTCAGCACATCTTACCAGCTATTGCCAGGCTCTCTACTGAGAGAGCACTCACTTGTAGTAGGGACTTGTAGTTTGCCTAAACCTGTGGGCAGCACGGTGGCTAAGTGGTTAGCACTTCTGTCTCACAGCGCTGGGGTCATGAGTTCAATTTCCAACCATGGCCTTATCTGTGTGGAGTTTGTATGTTCTCCCCGTGTTTGCATGGGTTTCCTCCGGGTGCTCCGGTTTCCCCCCACACTCCAAAAGCATACTAGTAGGTTAATTGGCTGCTATCAAAAATTGACCCTAGTGTGTGCATGTTAGGGAATTTAGACTGTAAGCTCCAATGGGGCAGGGACTGGTGTGAATGAATTCTCTGTACATCGCTGTGGAATCAGCGGCGCTATATAAATAAATGTTGATGATGATGATGAAACCTAATCTAGACTCGAGCAGGCAGACATAATATTTATTGGACTGTATGCATCAACTTCTCAGAGGTTTCTGTTGCATATCTTGTCTATATGAACCATTCAAATGCTCCGGTCACCTATATACAACAGAGGCAGCAAATTTTCACTAGAAACCAGCAACACGGACACTTTGCGCTATAGAGAGCAGTTGTGTCAACTAAACTAAATTGTACTACACATTTAGATGTACTTCTTTCCACGTGTAAAATGCTGTCCCCGTAAAACAGCAGGAAAAGGCAGACATCATGCTGGTCTTACCAAAGAGCTTTAGAACATGCTGCAAGTCTATATTAGTATTCTGTATCCATGAACAGTCTCACCTGAAACTTTGGGGATTACAGTCTTTTCAACGACAGCCGTCAGCACTTTAAGATCTGGACTGTCCTCCGTGTTTTCATCTCTGGTGAAGCAGAAGTCTTCCAGGTCACAATACCACGGCATCTGGTCTAGCTCAGCGTTGTCCTAGGTGGAGACAGAGTACTCACACAGACTGCACAAGCCATCATTATACAACCAGCAACATGTATAGACCAGGTTTAACAACATGTGTTACATTCAAAGGGGAATAGATTGTCGGTCTTCCTTGCAAGTGATGGAGAAGCCGGAAAATTCTGGCCGGTTAAGGATGTTCGTCTTCCTTTGTAAAGAAATGTATAAACACAGTGACATTACATTCAATTGGTAACGTTACCTCCAGAGGATTCCAGCCGATCAGCTGCAACTGGACCAGCGGACTAAGCAGTTTGTGAATACATAAGTTGATGTAGGCATCATAATAAGACTCTGGGTACTGCTCCCTCCACACACGAAACTTGGACAGAATGTTTTTTATCTGGGAAAAGTCTTCATGCACGTCTTCAAAGATGGATTTACACTGCAGCAAGATGTCCTCTGGAGAGGGGGGAAAATGTGTTATTTAAATAAGTTTTTTTAAATTTCTTTTTCGGTTGAATTTATAAAGGAAAGTTTAAGATGTACCAACACCTTCCCTGCTACTTATCCTACCCATTGTCAGAGACAACAAGTCTATAAATTCCATGTCACACAATGATCAGCTAGATACTGCCAACCTACTAATCAATGTAATATTTCCACTCGGTGGACATTGAACATGTATCAGATATCCCAGCCATGCTTAATGATCCCTGTCTGATAATCCAGACATCTAGAGGTTATTGCTCCATATTATATTATCAATTACAGCTTGTGTTTCAGATTTTACTCTGGACCGCTATTAAACTGTAAGAAATTATGCATAAGGCTGTGAGGGTTAGAAGATTCAAATTAAAATGTAAATGCTACAGGGTTTCAGGGTATATATACACACACACACACACTAGTGTCTGTGCTCCAGGCCTCCTCCCTGTCCGAGTGTAGATACACTAACAGGTTATGCACTCGTAACCATGGAGATGCATTGATATTAATAAAGACTGACAATTATGCAAGAGCCAAGTGCTCAAATAACATGGGCTTATTATATTTTGGGGTGTTTATTTTCCTGGTGCATGTTACAATTTTAGCTAGCTCAATTGTCACCTCTACACCCAACACGCAGAAATCAGACAAGCGCCTTGTGTCTCTCCCATTGTCCGCTACCTCGGCTTATGCGTAAATCTGTCTGTTGGTCAAGAGACTGCTCATCGTCGGTAGACATTCCTTCATGGTGATCTTTCTGGCCAGAATCCTCCCGTTTCTGCCGCCTCCTTGCCCTGGACAGAGATAGAAACAGATACCGTAAGATACGCTGAAGAAAAATTCCTTCACGTCTGCGGTAGACAACCCTCACAATGACAGAAGAGTCCTGTTGCTGGGTTTAGGCTCCTTCTGCAGATACTTCTGGATGTCCATTGTCTGAGGATCGTTCCAAAGCAGAAGAAACGGCCAGATGAGCACATGAAGGTCGAAAGATGACCAGTAGGCACAAAATGAGGGGGGAGAAAAGGTGCCCCTTTCAGCATCTGGAGCCTAGGGCAGTGTAGCTGTGGTTCCTCTTTTTGGTGACACAAAGTGGCCCGATACATGAAGTTTGACATTTCTATCAATAATCATAAATGTGTAATGATAATTCCTGCAAAGCATTAACTCATTTACCTCCTTAGCTCAATGTCCTGCAGTTGGTTCTGTGTTATCTCCTCTGCTGTCTCCACGTCACCCGGTTTCCCACTTCCTGACAGAAAAAGGGACAAACAATGACAAAGTTCTATGAGCTGAAGAGGAGGAGGACAAGTCCGGCACCGATCGCAGGTCGTTCATGTACTCACTCTGAACTGCAGCGGACTCAGTGCGGAGGTCGTCCTGTCTGCGCTGTACCAGAGTTCTAGTGCGATCCGCCAAGATCTGGAACATCTCCGCCTCCAGTTCCTTAATTCTTACTATCTACAAAGAGTAAGTTAAATGTGTAAAATTATTCTCGACATTTTGGACACAATTAAAACGTCATTTTAAAACAGACTCAAAACTGGACATGGCAACATATCATATGGCAAGTCTTAAATAATGCAAAAACATCACAAACCATTTTCATCAGGTGGCAATTACTGTCAGTGACTTGGAGCACTGTTTCTAGGGCAAAACCTTTTTCCTAAGTCCCGCAACATTTCTGTGTTGCCGTACAAATGTCGCAGCCATGTTGTTGCACATCTATGATGTCGCATTTTAAACATTTGCTCAAGGAGGGCATGTGGTAAAAAAGTGTTATGGTTGAAATATGATTTAACAAGTGTGTGTGTGGGGGGTGGGGGGATACCTTTAATAGAAGATTTTCACAGCAAAACAAGACCCTTATATATTTGCTTCTAAGGTTATTTTAGCTGCTCGCTTAGAAATAGTCCAACCCCTGCCCTGTGGCCAAATACAAATATTTCTAATGACTAACGGAAGAGATATTTAGCGACATCCCTTAACACTGCCCTGCTCTCTTATTGTAGTCATTTGTGGCGACTGACCTGTGGCTGCACAGACTCATTCCCGGGGTCACTGCACCTGACCTCCAACACCTGCTTTGGAGGCTATATTGGTAAAATGAGTCTGAAGTGACCAGTTTAGTGCTTCCAATGAGTATAATAGCATAGAACTATTCATTCCCAGCGCAACTATTTGTGAAATTAAATAAGCTAAAAAAAGGAGGAGATTATGGGAACGCTCCTAAACCCAATATGGTCACAGTGAGCGTTGAGAGATGCACACTGTACACACAGTTATGTAATAGGGTGAACAATACACATCCACCTTCTTCTCCAACATCCAATGAGAGGTTTGATATTAGGCTCTGGGAATAACGTGCAGGGTCACTTTTATACCAGAAACGCACAACTAAAAATAAAACGCTCTAATTGCATTATGGCAAATGTTTACACGAGATGGTTGGCAAAAGTGGACAGGAAGACATTGTAAGAATCCAATATGGCTCAACTAGGACCTGCACAAAACATAAATATACTACCTCTAATCAGGGACGTTCATTGCAAAGTGCAGTTTCACAATGAAGTGGAAAAATGAGATTTACATTTTACAACAAGGGGGTTAGTAAATGGGTGGAGATGGCACACTTACCGGGGCTGTGCGGTGGGGACGGCACACTTACCGGGGCTGTGCGGTGGGGACGGCACACTTACCGGGGCTGTGCGGTGGGGACGGCACACTTACCGGGGCTGTGCGGTGGGGACGGCACACTTACCGGGGCTGTGCGGTGGGGACGGCACACTTACCGGGGTTGTGCGGTGGGGACGGCACACTTACCGGGGTTGTGCGGTGGGGACGGCACACTTACCGGGGTTGTGCGGTGGGGCGCGCAGCCATTTTGTCCCCATAAATAAATGGGACACATAACAGAATACTTTCAGACACCTACATGTGATAAGACATAAGCTGAACTGACAGGGGCTCTTAAGCATGTGGCAGGAAGTTAAAGAGTTAACAGTAGATCTTGGTAAACCAATGCTTAACGTGGCTATTTGTATTTCAATTGACGCACGTGTTTTATTTGCTTACTAAGACTCCAAATTGGAGTCTGTAAGAGACATGGGGTATATCAAATACTTTACATGGTAAATTTAAAGCAGCAATGGCTTTAAAGGCAAAACTTGCCTTTAAAGCCATTGCTGCTTTAAATTTACCATGAAAATTCGCCGGATATTGGCGATTTGCAAAAATCGCTATTTCCTACATTAACCCCCCCATGGTCTCAGTGGTTTTTTTTTTTTATAGAATTATGAGATGTAGGAGATATTTAAGAGTTTGGTACCAAGGATGATATCATATCCTCAGATTGGATTTAACATCACCACCATCTACTCTTTAATTAGTGTCTTAAAGCATTTTAATTTAAGTCATAATATAAATATTGCCCACCTCTACATATATATGGATGCTATGCACAACTGTACCCACTTGTAAGAGTCAACACATGCACAGATACATGCCCAGACTGACCCAGAACGTGCTCAATCTGCACCTTGAATGTGCTCAATTTTGTGGTTTTGAAGGTAAGAATAAAATAGTCTCACCTTTTCATTGAGACAGTCGACAAAGTTTTCCACGTAAATCTTCATCTCCTTCAAGAACTTGTAGCTCTGTTCACTGGACGACTTTTCAAGCATCTGTAGTATATTCTTCGAGTTTTCAAGGTCACGGGCGTATTTGTCACTTTCCACCACATGCGATCGGTGGACCTCCTGAACGGAGGCTATTCTGACGATGGAGAAGACGGAAGGAACGTCAAGTTAAAGACACAGTGGACAAATATTTTTCCTCAAATAAATAGGTTCCTATAAACCTCTTTTTCCGCTCTTTACAGAAGCGGTCAGCAATCTGTTGTAGAACCAATACCAGTAACGTATAAAATATATCCACTAAAGGACAATGTATTTGGCCTCTTTGACTTAAACAGCTGATAACAGAACATAGATTGACTTCAGCTGCACGTCACATGTAGATACAATATCAAACATCAGAAGTTCTGGTAAGACATGGGAACTTTACATATAGATTCCAGAATCATCATTGTCATAGAAGGCAACTTGTGTTTCAGGTTTAGCATTCAGACAAATGTCCCTAGAACAAAATATACACCAATAAGGAGTACAAATCATCCCGATTCTGAACGGTGAAAGTTAGCCCTCCAGGGAGAGGCGAAGAGTATATAATGTCTTGAAACAATTACCTTCCTGTCAGTTTCTTTCTAATATCTTCGACAGTCACTAGTAGCACAGAAAACTTGGGCTCGATCGGTCTCTTCACAGGAGGTGGACTGCGTCCGTGTAAGAAACCCTTGTTCATCGTCTGGTAGAACAAGAATATACAAAGCACGGACAATGAGATGAGAGCGCACTATGCACAAGCTCAGTGATACACACTGCAGTGGTCATCCAACAAGTGCTACCCTATGTACTCTAGGGATAGTCAACCAATAAAACCCCCATCGGGTATTAGAGTGCCACCACAGCTAGAAACACTTGTGCTAAAGCCTGACTAAGGATCATAAGAACATAAAAATACTATAAGACACAGACAGTTGTAATCACAAACTGAAAAATGCAAATTTTTTTTTTTTTCTTTTTGTAGAATGAACTCAAGACAACTGATTCTTACTCTGAGATATGGGGAGTAATTCATGTTGGGTGTCAGTGCATTGTATACTATGCAATCAATGAAAGGCTGACCTGCGGACGTTTGAGACCTTTGCTTATTTGCTGCTCCTCCCACCTGTCCTGCGAGTCATCAGCTTCCCGGCCCTCGCTGTCATGGTCGCTGGCAGACGCTACAAAACAATAATAGCAGTACAGTTATTCTGCATCTAAATACCGACAGTGGTGTAAGAATGCCAAACACAGAGGATTGTTCAATGATCTAATACATAAACAAAATACATTAAAATGAAGTTAGTGTAGTTAATATAATAAGTGAAGGGTTGCAATGAGTTACAGATAGAATTATTTTGAAAAATGTAAAGTGTTACAAAGTGATCAGAATCCCCCCCCCCCCCCCCCCCCCGGGAAAAATTCCAATGTGCCCTTAAAACCCATCTTGTCATTAAAGCCCACCAGTCCACCGCCTAACCCGTTCTTCATCCCTCAACTACCTCAACTACCTCCCCTCTTTGTGTCAGCCCCCTTCTTTCAACTGCCTCCCTTTTAGATTGTAATCTCTTATGAGTAGGGCCCTCCCTTCCCCTATGTCCCCGCCCCTCTTCTCCTGTACATGTGCCCAATCCTCCAACCCTCTGTCTTAAATGCATGCCTCTTCCCCTATTATCGTTCTGTCTCATACTAGCCAGTCTTCTCTTGCTCTACCTCACTGCCATGTCCCTCCCTCGACCTTCTGCAGGTCTGCTCTCTACCATGTAGCCTGTTCTTAGTAACCTCCGTATTGTAGAATATGGTACTTACGTTTTATTAGGTCACATCCTATGTCATGCTATATTTCCATTATGGCATATCGCATCATCTGTCTTGTTTGCCCCTTTCGTCCCACCCACTGTACAAGGGCTACGTAAACCTTGTGGCACTATATAACCAAGAACAATACTGACAATGCCATGCAGATTAATGGCCAACATGTAAATTATATGAAAGAACACATTTAGCATGGCTCATTAAGATATCCATGGGTCCTGCAGTTCAGTAAATTGCTCCTGCAGTTCCTCCCACACTTCTCCTAACTGCGCCATGTTGTTGCCAAATGCCAGGCGTACAGAACCAAATGACAATGCTTTGATGTCTGACGATTGTTTTAGTAATGGAATGATCTGCAGCTGCAGGGATCTTACACATCTCATCGGCCATCTGCTCTTTAATGGTTTTCACCCCAGGGGCAAATTTGATCCTTCTCTCATGATCATCCAGTTCATGGTCACTTTGTGATGGACTTGAATCTGACCCCTCATGACTTGCATCGAGCGATATGTATTCTCCCTGGGCTCGGGCCCGCGTCCGTTGCCTGCGAGCTGCTCGGATCCGCTTAGCATCTGGGATTTCACCTGCGCTGAACGGAAATCGCATTAAAAAGATTTACAAAAATATTCAAACAAACACACTTATCGTTGGCAGTTTTTTTTTTATTATTTACCATTGATTCAACTAGAGCTACAACGCTAGAGAACTACTAGTTTTCCCAGATTACATGGCCATGGCATGGCAATGTCTGGGCATCGTGGTTCAATGTAGCTAAATGGTCAGCATTATTGCTGTGCACGGCAAGCTTTAGCCATAAATATATTACTAGTCAAGATCTAGTGGGGGCAGCACGGAGGCTTAGTGGTTAGCGCTTCTGCCTCACAGCGCTGGGGTCATGAGTTCAATTCCCGACCATGGCCTTATCTGTGAGGAGTTTGTATGTTCTCCCCGTGTTTGCGTGGGTTTCCTCCGGGTGCTTCAGTTTCCTCCCACACTCCAAAAACATACTGGTAGGTTAATTGGCTGCTAACAAATTGACCCGTGTGTGTGTGTGTGTGTGTGTGTGTGTTAGGGAATTTAGACTGTAAGCTCCAATGGGACAGGGACGGATGTGAGTGAGTTCTCTGTACAGCGCTGCGGAATAAGTGGCGCTATATAAATAAATGATGATGATATTACTAGTCAAGATCTAGTATAAGTGTCTACACTGAATAAATGGAAGAACAGGAGAGATACGGTCAGAAGAATTATTGGAAGACGGAACCTTTAGCAGGCTGAGAACTAGTCTGGATTTAAGAGTCATCGCTCTTTTATACAATATAGTGGGTCTTTTGCAAGTTACCTTCTACTTGTCTCCCCCACTGATCACACAACAAATGTAACTTTACAGAGTAGATTTGTTTCTCTCTTATCAGCAATACCTAGCTAAAGAAAGAGTCACCTATTTGCACATTTAAATCATAATTAAAATGAATCACTAATTTTGCTTGTTTGCTATTCACAGGTTAAACTGGGTACACACTACAGGTTTGTCACCCAATCATCGTGCCAATCACACGATAAACAACCATTAGGTCCAACATCCCAGTAGAGATCACCCTCATTGTGTGTAAAAACTAATCATATGCACAATAAACCCTCTGATTATAGCAATACAAAGGGATACCACTGAAACCTAAAGATTACTTGCTCCATTATAAAAAGTATTTGGCGGCCAATGGTTGAACATGAGTACATGCATAGGATAATGTACTGTAAATTATAAGCATGTTATATTTCACAGAGGAGTCCTGTGACCTTATAAAGGCACAAGGCTGCAGACAGTATGTGGTTACTCAGTGATCAGGTCAAACAATTGCATCTGTAGGTCACATCAAGCTGGGTCCCCACTACAGAAAGTTACTGCAGATGCGATTTCTATAGCGATTTTACCAAGGACTGAAAGTCCCGCTGACCATGCAAACTTATGTGAACACACCTTGAAGAATGACCTACTAGAAATGATTTGGGCGGCGTATAATATTATATAATTTCATCCTTCCATTAATATATCATTTACGCAGCGTTTAGTATAAAGTCACACAAGTAAAGCATCTCTAGGACAACATACGAATACATGATTCTCGCACCAACTGACCTGCCAGTAATGTCTGAGGGGAAGCAGGTGGACTGTTACTCGCTGTGGACGGAGAGTCTTCTTTTTTTAACCAATCGATGTCTTCATTCTCACTGTGCTCCGACTCTGAACTGGTGTCCCCTTCTGAACCTTAATGAAGTTAAAGTGTAAATTTTATTACTAAGTAGCTGCATATATTGATGGTATAGTAGGATTTACTTTCCCCAAAAAATGGGTGATTGCGATTCTCTTTCCTCATACTACCAACCTAAATACTTTGTACTAATCATATTTTAATACTATTTTGTCCATGTGCACAATTTTCTATGAATATTTATTAAAAGGACTACTAAAACATTGACCCCCTCATCCAACAGTTTACATTCCTGGAAACTAATGTTTTTCTTAATGAAATGTAATAGGCACAAATGCATGAGGCAGACTTGCAGCCTCCTAGGTAACAAATTTTCTATACAGAAGGCTGGATCCACACACTGGGACATAACCAGTAACGTCATAACGAGCATCCTCCTACTTTAAATTACATCTTTACTTAATCCTATATCAGCACAATTTTTAAAATTGTTTCTATTTGTGATGGAGACTTAAAAAACACCACACTTCACTTGCAACAGAATGGACAGCCAAGTTTACTGCCATTATTCACATATGAAAATGTAAATTGTGTGTGTGTTTTTTAAGTAACCATTTAGCACCTAAACATATAAAATAAGTCACAATGCATGCTGACTAGCTGGGCCCTGGTCACAGAAGAAGGTACTGTAGTTAGTTGCATTTTAACATACTGCACAAGGATTTAATAATAATATTAGATCAGTCATAGCTGAGGAATCCACTATCGTGTTTTATTTTTTGTGCAATTGATTTGTTTATCACTAGTTGCAAATCTTTACCAACCATTTTCCTTTGGCTTGCTTGCATGGTCAATGTGTTCTGCCTTCCTCTGCAGTTTAAATACCACAGTATTTTCAGTTGGCTTCCTAAGCCTAAAGGACACTTCTTCTCCTAGAGCAAAATAAATGGAAATGAGAGTCATCATGTAAGCTCAATACAGGCTTAGTTTCTTCTATCACAAATACTGCATATGTACACTATTTCACTATAATCTCATATTTAAGTCATACTTGCCAACATTTAATATTTTTGTTCCGGGAGCTGCCAGTAGGAGGTGGGCGTGTAGCGGATGGGGCCCCGAAAATCTCGTCATTTTAGCAATTCCCGGTGAATCGCGGCGTTTGAACTGTATTCTGCCCACTTCACTAGGAAGTGGGTAGATCAGGGAGATTGCCACACTCTCCCGGGAGTCCGGGAGACTCCCGCGAAATGCGGGAGTCTCCCGGACGTTCCCGGGAGAGTTGGCAAGTATGATTTAAGTCAGCTTGGGCAAAATAACCAAAAATAAAACAAACCTTTACATTTAATTCAGCACAATAATTTGTAAATGCTACTTGCCACCCTAAAAAATAATCTTTGTTTAACTGAAGCACCCATAACTGCATTTTGGCTGCATATTGGTACTTTTCCACACAGGACTATTCATGGTCATTAAAGATACATTTATAGGAGTAAAAACAAAATCTGTGGGATTTCCAACTGGGATATTGCATGCTATGGTATGGCCAGGGCCGGATTAACCCTAGGGCTAACTGGGCTACAGCCCAGGGGCCTCGGGCATCCAGGGGGCCCTAAATAGTGCTCAGCAGCAGTATTGATCGGTCAGGAGAGGGGGCGCCCCCGGAGCGATCAATGCTGCTGAGCACTTTCACTCCAGTCCTTTCCCGGCGCGCTGTAGTCTCCTTACTAAGGAGATCTCGTGAGTCTCACTCTCATGATTCGGATCACGGGGGGGGGGCCTCATGGGGGAATGGAGGCCCCCTTAGCCCAGGGGCCTCCTTTCCCTTAATCCGGCCCTGGGTATGGCTGAACAAAGTCAACTAAATTTAGATAAAAAACAATTTTTCTATGCTTCCAGCAGTTAAATCCTTGATTCTATAGCCACAGTAACCAGTTGGATGGTGTCTAGTATTGTCTTTTCAAGGTCACATGATGGTAGCTATAGAGGTTAAGTTTGGTACAATCATAACAGATAGAATCACACTGTAAGAAGGCGGCAAATATGTCAGAACAGAGAGAGCATGGTACAAGTGCAGCAAAAAGACAGAGCGGTAGACCTTGCAGGACTGGTAGGATTAGAATTTGACAGACAAGCAGAACAATTAGAATCACATGGGGTCATGTAGTTAGACATTTCACAATAGACAGACGCATGTCATAGACATTTCAGTACAATACTTTTGTTAAAATTGAATCCTTAGCAATATTAGACAGCGTAGAGCAGGTAGGTAAACATGTAGGCAGAGTCAAACTGTGCCAAGTACAGAGCTACTGGGAGAAAGACATGCCAGGTAGGCACAGGACAGGTCAGTTAGGTAAACATGGGACAGGACAGGCAGGGACAGGACAGGCAGGGACAGGACAGGCAGGGACAGGACAGGCAGGGACAAACTGTATCAAGTATAGATCTGTTGCTGGACAGAGAGACACAGTATTATGGATGTAGGCAGACAGGACAGGTAGTCACAGCGGTCTGGGAGGTAGACAGGACAGAGGACCACAGGGCAGGGCCGGACAGGGGACAGACCAGTCTCACCTTCCCTCTCCTCGCTGAAGCTGAGTATGCTGGGTGGGCCTGTACCGAGGGGTATTGGGTCGGGCTTTGCAAGCACTGTATTACCCGGAGCTTTATCCCCCGGCTGCTCCTCATCACTGGCCGAGCCATCCGCCGCTGCCTTACACTTCTTAGTCCCGCAGGTCAGGCCGCGGCCCCCAGGTCTCTTCGGCCGCTCTACCTGGCTGTGCTCCTGGCCGCCCTCGTGCTCCTCGTCGCTGGACGCCGCTTTCCGGACACGTAGGTTGCGATTCGGTTTCCTAAACATCCTCAACTGCCCTGACAGTCGCCTCTTTACTACGTCACTGCAGCGCGACAGTGTGCGTTCCAATAGCGGGCGAACCCGGCAGCCAATCAGAGCCGAGCCTTCTTTTTTTTCTATTTCTAAACTTTATGAGTATGGGAAGGGTCACAGTGACACTAGCTGTCACCAGCACATCATCTGCAAGTTTTTTTAAAAATATATTTTATAGATACGATTTGTGCTTTTTTCACAATTTTTCTAATTTACACCAAGTCCCATTCCAAACCTGGATATATTTTTCATTGACAATTTTATAAAAATTGACAGATGGCTAGATTTTTTTTTTACTAATATACTAATGCTATATCAGGGTTGGAAATTGCAGATTCTGCAATAAAATGAGGGTTCAGAGGTGAATTTACAAATACATAATAATTTACAGTAGGTGCTATTCCCTAAGTAACTACCGTTTGCATGGATGTGTGATGTGGTAGCATGCCCCCCCCCCCCCCCCTCCTTACCTGACGATGCCATTAGGTCAAATGCCAAGCTGTAGCTCAGCCTCTCTCACCTTAATCCAGTGCCTACAAATAGTGTATCTGCTTTAGATGAAATTAATGCAGCAATTGAATAAATACTATATATGTATTTATTTGATGACAGTCTCTTGTCTTCATATTTAGTAACATGCTGCAGCATAAAACACTTGTTCGCATCTGTACTTTGCAGTATAATCACCCTGTATCTCCCCACTCCTATCCCTAGGCTTATATGGTGATAATAAGTCCACTTGGCTTAAGAGCTAACACTCTCTGGAGTTTCCCTGGACCTGTTCTGATGTCCTTTTCAAATGCTCAGATGACCTCTATTGCTCCAGATCTGCTCCAGTAACAGGCTGTGGATTCAGCCTAGTCCTGCATTCCTGATAGGCCACGAGTTCTCCATCCACGCGGACAAGATGCTTCCTCTTAGTTATCCAGCTGTCCCCTCCAAGCTGCCCTGCCAAATATCTCTTCTACAATGAACTGCAGCCTGCTCCTCTGATTTCTGTCTGACCCCTCCACTCCGGTGAGTCGACCACTGCTACTTCTTCGACCTAACACTCCATCTGCTGTTCAGCCCCTATCCCGTGGTTGCGGATCCGGGCCTCACACAGCATTGATTGTGCCCCAGGTCCCTATCGGCTCCACTACTACTAATCTAGGCAGTGGCTTTGACCTACAACAAATAGAGGGTGTTAATGGCGCGTATGACCCAAGGAATCAAATTCTCATAAATCAGTCCATAATCTGTATCCAAAACAAGTCAGACAGTTCTTTAGAATGTGATAATTATATTTCTTGTTGTAAAAGATCAAACACAGGCACATCATAGTGCAGATTGTATTCACCAAAGGTAAGCTAAGATGCAATAGACTAAATTTCCACATTAGACTGGTCAAATATTGTTGCAAATTCAGTAACGGACTGATATATTATGAAGAATTCTTTTTCTGCCCGAACATGAAGATTGAGCTCCTAACGCTAGACACTATAAACAGAAGGTTATCCTCTGTGCCACAGGAGCCTTCTATTCAGGCTTTTCACTTTGAATGGTTAATACAAAACAATAATCTTTCTAGTAAGAAACATTCCTCATAATGCACCCATATAAGAGTTAATCCATAGCATTTGATTGCAAAGTTTCCAATAATTAATACTTGTGTTTAATTCGAACAAGACCTTAATATGAACATAAAAACAAATAATCTTTATTACTAGATAAATCTGGATAGCAAAATGAAAAACACAATATTCAAATTCGTATACAGTTTCTGATTCCCCTGTGGGTGTGTGTTTACGCCACTGGATCAAAGAGCAGACATGTAAAAGAAGCAAATCTCTGCATTGTATCACCGCAGGACGCTGACAGTCTCTCTCCACACTCCTAAAGATCACCAGGGATAGTGTCTCACTGAGTCCCTGATCCCCCACCGTTTCCAACGCGTTTCAATTGTAGTAATCTTTGTCAAGGTGTCTTTTGTCTAGTCTTCTTGGATCTGTTGTGCTGCTTTGGAAGTCAAGGTCCGTGGGCTCACTGTCCTCGGGCCTTGACTTCCATGCTCTGGTGACAGCCACATTAGTACTCCAAATTTATCCCTGATACTCTCTCTGTTCTGAACTGCAACTCTTGGACCATAATCTCTGCCCTCTACCGCCTTTACCTAAACCTGGGACTCTTCCACTATCACTGGACCTCATTATCATTGGCCTGCCATCCTGAGATCTGGTCAATTACCATTGCTACTGTCTCCTGACCTCACCCTTGGTATCAAATTGTCCTGGACTACCTTGCCATCTCTGTTCCCCCACCCTCCATTTTTAGACTTTGGTTATCCTCATGTCCCATTCTTATGGACAATTTACATACATTTTTACTGGTATTGTACCCATTGTTGCATTACATAGGTATTGTTTACTGTATTTTAAATTCCTCGCTCTTAATTTGGTGGCTCTCTCTCTGCAAGTTGTTGCTCTGTAACTAATAATCTGATGCTGCTTATATCCCAATGTCTCGCTTGCTGGCTCTCCTTACTTCCGCCTGCTCCCTCTCTTCTCCCTGCTACATTCTTACACCCTGTGGCTCCCTCACCTAGCACCTCCTCACCCTCAATTCTCTCACTAGAGCGCCCTCTTCCCTTTCTTCTCCCTTCTCCCTTTCTACCCCCTGCCTCCTCCTACACATAGTTGTTTATGGAATACTCTATTTCTTTTCACTATGTTAATTAGTTTCACAGAGACCACATAGATATACTGTCGTTATTTTATTACCTTTTAAATACTGCTAGGAGAAATGTGGGCTCTAATTAACACAATACAGGTGCCAATTAATGAATGTGAACCTCTGATTGGCTCCTGATGAAACCGTTAAGCCAAACTGAGAAACGCGTCAAGAAGTTTAAAAGATTGTCTATTGGATTGTTTGCCATAATATATTGTTTCCATGAGAACTACACAGTATCGGATCTGGTTGTCTGAAATCTAGTGTTGAATCACAGAGAAGTCCCTCTAGCTGCAGTTATCATCTGCCGACAAGTGTATCTTTTGCCAATCCTATTTCGAGCACATGGCTGAATAACGGGGCACTCCTATTAGCTAGAGCCAGAGTCTGAGGCCACTTTGATCCCGTACTTCACACCAATATTCCCCGTTCCTTGTTCACTGACAGATATCACAGATGTATCTCAGTGGGACCTCCAAAATGTTAGAGCAAGTTCTTCAGATAGCAAGTGTGGAAATTGTATTAATTTTATTGTATCCATGAGTGCTATAGGCAATTCTGAGGTTTCAGATTCAGACAGTCATTATAGAGCAGCCTCCTTCAAGTCCTCAGCCGTTTGGAAATGTGAGGATGGGTAGTATTAGTATTGATTATGATTTACACCTAGAAATTGAAGGGGCTAATTTGGAAGTTGCAAATGTGAAAGAGGATGAGGGGGATAATCAGGGCCGCCACCAGAGGGGTACAGGGGGTACTGTTGTACTGGGCCCGGGCTCACCAGGGGGCCCGTTACAACAGCGCAACACAAACTTACCTGGGGGTCCGCTGTCTTGTAGTCCGCTGGTCTCCGCTACTCTGCGCTGATGTCTTCAGCCTGGCTGTCACCGTGACAGCCAGGCACCAGAATGCGATCGCAGGGGTGGAGGAATCATTCCCCTGTGATCATGTGATCTGTCTGTGACAGCCAGGCAGCTGCCAATCATGATCGCAGGGGAATCATTGTTCCCCCCCTGCGATCATGTGATCCTCCCTTGTCATTGATGGTGTGGTGTGACCTGACGTCACACCACTATTCCTGTCGCCGCAGAGGAAGAAGAAGAAGAAGAAGGAGCAGCAGAAAAAGAAGAAGGAGAAGAAGCAGCAGCAGAAGAAGACGAAGAAGCAGAAGAAGAAGAAGCAGCAGAAGAAGGAGCAGCAGCTGCATCACCTCTAACTGTAAGTGTATTTTAACGATTTTATTTTTCAGGTTTTTCTGTTTGGGGGGGCGCTCATCGGGGAGGGGGCGCTCATCGGGGGGAGGGGGCCCTGTCCGCGTCATTTGTACTGGGCCCCATGTTTTCTCTTTCATCCAGTCTGGGGGACACTGCTTACCATGGGTTGTGGAGGGGAGCTTGGGAGTTGGCACCTAACTAGTTAATTTAGTACTGCTGGCAAACCCCTCCCCTCTACAAACCCCCTGCCTCTTCCTGTCCAGTTTTTTTTAGGTGCCCTGGAGTTGGGCAGCCTTATTTTTTACTGCTTAGTTTAATGTTTAAAAATTTATTTTTTTCCTTTACTTTTTACTTTTTTAGGTGGCAGCGCTGGAGTGTGTTCTAATATAGAGAACACACTCACAGCTTGGCAGCGCAGGCATTCCCCTGTCAGCTGAGAGCCAGCGGTTCTCACTGACAGGGGCTGAAGACAAGGTGCCTGATTGAAGGGAGTGACAAGCGGTCTCATGGACCGCTGCACTCCCATAGCCTCCCCGATAACCGGCGCTGCCATTACAGGCATAGAGCGCTGGTTATCAGGTAATGAAGATGGCGGCGGCCATCTTGGATTTCGGCAGAAGCGCAGAGGAGAAGGGGCTAAACCAAGATTCCCCCCTCAGTCATAGGAGGGGGGCGTCGGATACCTTCCGCTGCGGAGACCTCTGTCCTAGAGGTCTCCACCACTCTGCCACTATTATGATAGTTCTTTTAGAAGAAAGAAGGAGAAGACATGAAAAAAAAAAAAAGAACTACAGGAAGGGGGAGCTAATACATAGAGTTCCCCCCCTTCCTTCAGAGAGAGAGATGGTCCTTCCCAGGTCTTTTGGCGCCAGCACAAGCCCGGGAAAAGGAACAGAGCTGAGGAGAAAGCACAGACTGCTGTCAGATCTGCTCCCCAGGGTGGCCTTTGGCTAAGTATCACCTTTATTTACACACATATCTGATGTGGTTATACTGGGCTAGCAGGTTTACTATTATAGCCTCCTACTAGCCTTTGATATTTATGGTGTTTACTATTTCAAGTACAACTTTTAGAATATATCAGTTGTTTACTTGGTATTGCTCTGTTTTTCATTGCTTATTTTACTCTCTCTCTATATATATTAACTATCTATCTGTATATTCAGCTAGATTTTTTATTACTCTGTGTGCTTGGTGTGCCTTCCTTTATAAATATGACAGATAAGGGAAAGGGCCCTATGCCAAAATATTTCACATGTTCAAAATGTAATGTTAAATTACCTAGTGCTCAGAGGGACCCGTTGGCGCTCTGCACGACATGCGAAGCAGAGGCTTCCACTGCACAGATACCGCAGGTTTCAGTACCACCGTCGGTGGAACCGGCCTGGGTTACCTCCCTTACGCTCTTTAGCTCAAATGGTCCTTCAGTCTAACCAGTTGCTGACTACTGTGGCAACTTCTTTGGCTAGTAATGCAAGTTTACAGTCAGACCCCCCGGCTTCCTCAGGTTCTAGTGCTTTGAGTTTGCCGGGACCATCCTCATTACAGACTGACCCAGCCCTGGTTGCTACAGAACCGGCATGGTCCACAGCTTTTATCAGAGGGCTGAATAAGCTTAACCAGCTACTTGACCCCTCTAGTACCCCGCCTGCTAAAAGAAAGAGGCCTAGATATGTTAATCCCCTATTGACCCTCTCAGATTCTGAGGAGGAGTCTGAAGAAGAAGGGGAAATTTATTCGGACACTGACCAAGGTCATTCCTCTGAGCAGGGAGAAGTGTCTAAGGGCCAATTTGTAAACGATTTGGTTTTAGCGGTAAGACAGGCGTTGGATCTCCCGGAACCGGAAGATGTAACCCCCAGAGACAGAAGTCTCTTTAAAAAGGCCAAGAGGAAGGCCAGCCGTTTTCCTCCCTCCGCGGAACTTAGAGATATCGCTGAAGGGGCATGGAAACATCCCGATAAAAGATTTTCTATCCCCAAGAGGTTCTCTTCCCTGTATCCCTTACAGGAAGAAAAAGTCGCTCGCTGGGAAAGTATTCCCAAGGTGGACATTCCCATTGCTCACTTAGCAAAACATACTTTACTCCCAGCCCCGGGTTCAGCGTCCCTGCCGGACGCCAATGACCGCAAGGTTGAATCACAGCTCAAATCCATATTTGCGGCTGCGGGTTCTGCCTTTAGACCCACATTTGCCTCGGCCTGGGTGGCTAGAGCCATGGAGGCATGGGCAGACCAGCTAGCTGAGGCCTTACAGGACTCCAAATTTCTTCCCCTAGCCTTACACCTAAAGGAGGCTTCGGGGTATATTTATGAAGCAGCCCAGAACTCAGCGGCAGTCTCCTCTTCCATTCAGGCGGCCTCCATTTCAGCCAGAAGGACGCTTTGGTTGAAATCCTGGGAAGGTGATGCGGAATCGAAAAGGTCCGTTGAAATTATCCCCTTCTCGGCTGCAGGTTTGTTCGGCCCGGAATTAGATACCCTTATTTCCCAGGCCACGGGGGGCAAGAGCACGTCCTTGCCAGTCTATGCTAGCAGGAGCCGCGCCCCGAGGGGTAGCTCCTTTCGTCAGCCCTTTCGTGGGGCCTCTCCCCATAGGGGACAGCCCTTTAGATGCAGGCAATCCAATTCCAGAGGCTCCTCTACCAGAGGGAGGTCCTCGTTTGCATCCAAACGCCAGGCCCCTAAATCTCAGGAGAAGCCTGTGTCCTGACGACCACCCTGTATTACAGGGGGTGGGGGGACGTCTGTCTCTGTTTTACGAACAGTGGGCAGCGTCTTCCCAAGATCCTTGGATTCAGGGAATTATTTCCGAAGGGTACAAAATAGACCTTTCAGGACCGGCTCCACGCCGTTACTTCCAGGCCCCTCTTTCCCGAAATCCAGTAAAAAGACAGGCTATACAGGATTGTGTAGCTTCTCTTCTAGCTCAGAGGGTCATCGCCAAAGTTCCAGATTGCCAGATAGGAACAGGGTTTTATTCCAACCTATTCCTAGTCCCGAAGCCGGACGGCTCCTTTCGCCCTATTTTAAATCTAAAGGGCCTCAATGTTCACTTAAGGGTGGACAAGTTTCGGATGGAATCTCTAAGGTCAGTGATAAACGACCTAGAGAAAGATCAGTTCATAGCGTCCATAGATATAAAGGACGCGTATCTCCATATTCCCATTTGGATCCACCATCAGTCCCTTCTCAGATTTTCGGTGGGATCAGTTCACTATCAGTTTCGGGCCCTCCCCTTTGGCCTATCAACAGCGCCAAGGGTCTTCACAAAGATTATGTCAGTGATGGCAGCATGTCTTCACCTGCAGGGTGTTTAGGTCGTTCCTTATTTGGATGACCTGCTAATCAAGGCTTCCTCAGAGAGTTGCCTAAGCTATCACCTATCCCTCACCCAAGCGGTTCTCGAGGGCCACGGATGGCTGATAAATTTAAGGAAATCCCAGTTGGTTCTGTGTCAGCGCATGGTGTTCCTGGGACTCATCATGGACACCAGCAAACAAAGGATATTTCTCCCAGTAGAGAAGATCACCTCTATTCAGAAGGTAACCTCCCAGGTTCTGTCTTCTCCCAGACCCTCAATGCTCTTGTGCATGAGGCTACTGGGAAAGATGGTGGCCTCCTTCGAGACCATTCCCTTCGGTCGAGCTCATTCTCGATGTTTCCAGTGGGACCTATTGTCGAAGTGGTCAGGTTCACACCTACGCCTAGATCTTCAAAAGATTTCTCTATCCAAGAGGGCGAGAACATCTCTTCAGTGGTGGATGTGCCAGGATCATTTGAATGTGGGCAGATCCTTCGCACCTTGGTCGTGGATCATAGCCACGACGGACGCCAGCCTCAAAGGTTGGGGAGCGGTGGTCCTGCACCTCCGGCTCCAGGGATGTTGGTCGGTTCAGGAGTCGGCTCTCCCTATATATGTATTGAAATTGAAGGCCATTCTTCTAGCCCTTCAGGGAGCACAATCCCTTCTTCAGGGCCACCCAGTCCGTATCCAGTCCGACAATGCCACAGCCGTGGCATATGTCAACAGACAAGGAGGAACCAGGAGCGCAGCGGCGATGGATATCGCAGCCCAAATATTGGTTTGGGCAGAGCTATATGTTCCGGCAATATCAGCAGTTTTCATTCCTGGAATAGAAAACTGGGAGGCGGACTATCTAAGTCGAAACCAGATGATGCCGGGGGAGTGGTCACTTCACCCGGAAGTCTTCCAATCTCAGGTTCACAGGTGGGGTCTTCCAGACATAGACCTCATGGCTTCCAGACACAACAAAAAGGTCTACAGGTTCTGCGCAAGGGTAAGAGATCCCCTAGCGGCGGCAGTGGACGTCCTGACGATGTCATGGGAATTCAGGATGGGATATCTGTTTCCTCCGATCCCCATGCTTCCTCGCGTCCTCAGACGAGTTCGACAGGGTTCCCTACCAGTAATTTTGGTAGCCCCCTTCTGGCCACGGCGTGTGGGGTTCGCAGAAATAATATCTATGGCAGAAGGTCCGGGATTCCACCTTCCGTATCGTCACGACCTTCTTCTTCAAGGTCCATTCCATCACCAGAATTTACATCAGCTCAATTTAACGGCATGGCTGTTGAAGCCAGCCTTTGGAGGGCTAGAGGGTTTTCTTCCAGTGTAATTCAAACGTTGATGCGAGCTAGGAAGCCAGTGTCATCTCGCATCTATCACCGGATTTGGAAGACATATATTAGATGGTGTGAAAGTAGGACATACCACTCGTCCTCCTTTCGCCTCCCTCGCTTGTTAGCTTTCCTTCAGCATGGCTTAGAGGCAGGCCTTAGATTAGGCTTTTTAAAGGTTCAGGTTTCAGCCCTTTCGATATTTTTCCATACGAAGTTGGCTGACTTACCAGACATTAGGACTTTTTTCCAAGGAGTTCTCCATATACAGCCTCCTTATGTTCCTCCTACAGCTCCATGGGATCTCAATTTGGTTTTGGACATGCTCAAGGAACCCCCCTTCGAGCCTTTGAACAAGGCTGATTTGAAGTGTTTGACCTGGAAGGTCCTTTTTCTTCTGGCTATTGCCTCTGCTCGCAGAGTTTCTGAATTAGGAGCCCTGTCCTGCCGGGAACCCTATTTGGTGTTCCACGAGGACAGAGCGGTGTTAAGAACCCTTCCTTCCTTTGTGCCAAAGGTAGTTTCGGCTTTTCATCTAAACCAGGAAATAATTGTTCCGGTTTTCTCATCCACTTCTCATACGGATCAGCAATCGATGAAAAAGTTGGATGTGGTTAGAGCTCTCCGCATTTATGTTAAAAGAACTTCCCAGATTAGACGGACTGACTCACTGTTTGTTCTTTATGACGCTAATAAGAGAGGCTGCCCAGCCTCAAAACAATCCATCGCCAGATGGATTACGTCTACCATCAGGCTAGCTTATATGAATGCTAACCGTGCTGTGCCGGAGAGACTTACGGCCCATTCCACCAGATCGGTGGGGGCCTCGTGGGCAGCAAGGAATGGAGCTTCTGCGGACCAGCTTTGCAGGGCAGCCACCTGGTCCTCTGTCCACACCTTTACCAAATTTTACCAGTTTAATATATTTGCCTCTGCGGATGCAAATTTTGCTCGTAGTGCTTTACGAGCAGGGCTTTTAGAGTAGTCCCACCCTTAGGGGGCTGCTTTAGAACGTCCCCATGGTAAGCAGTGTCCCCCAGACTGGATGAAAGAGAAAAGAGGATTTATGTACTTACGTTAAATCCGTTTCTCTGATTCCGTCTGGGGGACACTGCGATTACTCCCTTCTGTTTTTCTTCTGTGTGTTCTTGTGTGACTGCCCTTTTTTATCTTGGGCTTGTTAAAACTAACTGGACAGGAAGAGGCAGGGGGTTTGTAGAGGGGAGGGGTTTGCCAGCAGTACTAAATTAACTAGTTAGGTGCCAACTCCCAAGCTCCCCTCCACAACCCATGGTAAGCAGTGTCCCCCAGACGGAATCAGAGAAACGGATTTAACGTAAGTACATAAATCCTCTTTTCTGATGGTGGCCCTGGGGATAATTGTGGATCTGAAAACAAATGGGTTGTGTTGAACCAAGGCAGCTACCAGAGTTACCACAAGCAGATGCCCATAAGCGCATTAACATGCTAGGGCATAAGATGAGAAGACAAAAAAAAAGAAAAAAGGGCACCTCTTCTGTTGAATTTTTTTCCAGACCCAGACAACATTTGTCAAGGCATCTGTAGCCTTTGTCAGGCCAAAGTAAGTAGAGACAGGGAAGTTGATCAGCTCGGCACCTCCTCCCCATTACATCATTTGCAGAGAGTTCATTCAAGTCATGTTTTTTTTTTTTTTAAATCAGGTAAAATTTTATTGCATTTTTTCCTTTAAACAACAAAAAAGAAAAACCCAACACAGTAAATTATCCCCCCCAACTATACCCCATACAGTGATACAAGTACGGTCAAGTATATGTACACCATGCAGTTAGAAAAAGCAAAAAAACATTGACATTCGCATTTCCAAGTAGAGATATATAAATTTTTCCAAGATATAGTGAAATAATGGTACAGCTTTAGCAATACAAGATACAATCGTTGATCTTAATAACATAATAGGCGGCTGGATGTCTGCCCCAAGCTTCAATCAAGAGAGTTCCACTTCTCTCAATCCCTCCGTGACATACGGGGATATCCTCCATCTATACCATATTCTTTCATACTTATCCACCAAATTCTTGCTGGTATACATGAACCTTTCATGCCCGACTGTATCGTTAACAAGGTCAATCCAGCTATTCAATGTCGGACCTTCTGGTGCCATCCATTTCCTAGCTATCACTACCTTTGCCAGCATGAGTAACGTATTGATAAGCAATCTAATGAGTCTACGAGTTTTTTTGTTCAGGCCTAAACCGAATATACAGAGCCTTGGAGTCAGGGCATTCACTCCCACCTCCAATCTTTTAATACAGTCCTCCACCTTTCCCCAAAAGGTTGAAACCAGCGGACATTCCCAAAGCATATGCCAGAAGCCCCCCTCCTCGCTCCTATATTTGGGACACAACACTTTCTGGCCGCCACTGAACTTAGAAAGCCGAAGAGGGGTGAGATATGCTCTGTGTAGCAGAAAAAATTGAACTTGGCGAAATCTAACTGATGCGGTGACCTCCTTTGGGCTACATAACACCATACCCCATGCCTTATCACTGAAACGTCCCAGATCTCCCTCCCACCTGCATCGCAGCTCCGGCAAGCCCCCTTCGCCAGATCCTTCCACCAAAATTGAATACATAAAGGAGATTTGCCGCCTCTGGCCCAACCTTGACAGTTGCACCCTTAAGGAATCTGCGTTAAAGCTCGGAGTAGCTTCCCGAAACTGCGAGGCCAGAGCATGTCTTAATTGCAAATACCTATAAAAGTAACCCCTAGGTAGTTCATGTAGTGCCTGAAGTTGCTCAAATGAATATAATATACCATTCTCATACAATTGTCCAATGTGTGTTATATAGTAGTTTCGCCAAGCTCCAGCCCCCTCCATCTTAGTCAGCTCTCCAAAATCCAAATTTTCCCATAGTGGAGTGCATGGATCCAGATCCATTCCACCTCCAATCTGGGATGCCAATCTCCAAACCTTTATGGCCTGTGTTAATAAAGGGGGGTCCCTCCCAACTTTTCTTCCGGCCAGAAGAAACTGCACACGTGTATGACTAGATCCTGTCTCAGAAACCAAAAAATCATGCAAGTCTAGACCCAGCCTTGACCTAAACCAAACTTCAATATGTGCTAACTGGGTGGCAAAATAATAAAGCCGTAGATTCGGCAAAGCCAAGCCCCCCGATCCTCGAGAACGATATAAGGTAGTGAGTTTAACTTTTGCCCTCCTGCCTGCCCATATCAAAGAAGCCATAAGACGTTCTATGTAACGGAATGTACTATGGGGGATATAGACCGGCGACTGCTGCAAAACTTACAGAAACTTTGGTTGAACTATCATTTTGACCAGATTAATTCTACCTGTGACCTACAATGGCAGCTGCTTCCACACCCCAACTCGGCTCCTAAGGTAATCAATCTGAGGCTGGACATTACGCTGAATATATTGACCCATATCACTAGAAATCCAGATACCAAGATATTTAAATACCGGAGTCCATTTAAGAGAAGTCTGCAGAACTTGGCCCGTAGGGCAAGTTCCCCTAATCGGAGTTACACTAGATTTATCCCAGTTAATCAAAAGTCCAGAGTATCTACCGAACACCGAAACCACATGGAGTAGGTTTGGCAACGATTTATTAGGATATGACAAAAAAAGCAGCATATCATCTGCATAAAGGGCAATCTTGTCCGTCCTGCAACCCATCCTTAAACCAGTAATATCTGACATGCCAATGGCTCTATGGCAAGGGCAAACAGAGCAGGGGACAGGGGACATCCCTGTCTGGTACCTCTGCCCATAACAAACTGGCGGGACACAAAACCATTTACACAGACTCTAGCTGTAGGACAAGAATACAATAGTCTAATCCACTGAATAAAAAACGGTCCAAACCCAAATTTCAAAAGCACCGCCCACAGGTACCTCCACTCCACAGAGTCAAAGGCCCTAGCAGCATCCAAGGACACCACCACTGCTTCCTCCTCCGCAGGATGGGGCAACTGTAAATGACAAAAAAGCCTACGCAGATTTATGGCCGTAGATTTTCCTGGCATAAAACCAGTTTGATCAGGATGCACTATCTCACTTATCACCCGGTTCAACCGCGTCGCCAAAATTTTTGCTAAGATCTTAATATCCGTTGCCAGTAACGATATCGGTCTGTATGATTCTGGAAACAAGGGATCCTTTCCCGCTTTAGGGATAAGAACTATAATGGCTTCAGCCATAGACGGAGATACACACCCCTGATCTCTAAAACTTGTAAACATGTCCTTCAGGTGAGGCACAAAAAACCCCAGATGTTTCTTATACAGCTCTATGGGTATCCCATCTATGCCCGGGGCCCTACCATTTGGGAACGATGATATTGCAGCTACAATCTCCTCATCAGAAATTGACAGTTCCAAACTTTCTCTACCATCTATACTCTGTTCGGGCATGGAAACAGCCGCCAGAAACATATCTAAATCAGAATCTGAATACTCAGCTCTAGACGCATAAGCCTCTTTGAAATATGTATAAAAAACATCACTAATCTCTTCAGTCACGGTATGTACAACACCCAAAGTATCAGTAATCCCCGCCACTACAGCCGCCGCCCTTTCAGACCTAGCTAAATAGGCTAAAAACCTACCACACTTATCCGCTTCAAAGTATTGTGTATGATTAGCAAATAGCAACTTACGCCTTGATTTATCTAGCAAATAGTCCGACCACTCTCTCTGTACTGTTATCCAAGCCATCCTATCAGAAGCCGCATGAGAGGAGAGGTATACTTCCTCCAACCGCACAACCTCTTTTTCCAATCTATCGCCTTTCAACCTAGATTCTCTCTTGAAACAGTTGATGCTTCTTATTAAAGAGCCTCTTAAGAACACCTTAAAGGAATCCCACACGACAGACAGAGTCGCTGTATCCACATTGGTAGCAAAGTACTCTTCCCATTGGGACTCTAAAATATTTCCATCCTGTAATAATGTCAACCAAAAGGGGTTAAGCCTCCAAAATGCTTGACCTCGAGAAACATTAAGTTCAACTGTTAATATCAATGGAGAATGATCTGAAATTCCCCTTGGCAAATATGCAGCACCAGAGACAGCCGGCAACAGTTCCCTTGATACAAGTCCTAGATCAATTCGGGAGAAGGCCTTATATGAAGTGGAGAAACATGAGAAACAAACCTCTGCCGGATGCCTCAGACGCCACACATCCACCAAACCCATTTCTGCCACCAAATCAGCAAACTTTGATCTCTTAGCATGTGTATTGTCCCCCCACCTCCCTCCACCTGTCAGCATTAGAGTCCAACACATTATTGAAATCCCCACAGCAAATCACCGGAGTATCAGGTGAGAGAGAGACAAATTCACTACATTTTTTTAAGACCTCACCGCTATACGGGGGGGGGGGGGGGGGAACATAAACTGACAGTAAGTTTATACGCTTGGAATCAAAAATACCCCTTACAAAAACATATCTACCTAATGGGTCCAACTCCACCATTTCCAAAATAAAATTTACTTTCTTACATATAAGGAGAGATACCCCTCTAGAATGACCCGTATGAGTAGCATGGTATGCCCATCCAATCCACGGTTTTTTAAGGGCCAACACCCTGCCTCCCACTAAATGTGTTTCAGTTAGACATATAAAATCCGCTTTATACTTTTTTAATTGGGATATGACCAAGGACCGCTTAATTTTATCATTTAGGCCGCGGACATTCCAAGTCAGAATTTTAATAGACCCCCTATTCATCTTCCCATTCGCCATAACACCAGGGAATACACATGAGACATTTCTGCATAAAAAAGCAACCCTTTCATTCAAGTCATGTTTACATATGTAGCAAATTGTGTATATTAGCAAGCAGCCCAGCATCATCTACCAGTCGAATGGATAGACAGTTGCAGTCAACACTTTCATCATTAACCTCCTCATTATTATGTAGTCCAGCATGCAATTATCAAATTCCAAATGACTCCCTTAGTGCAATCTATGATTCCTATGGATTGCAGCTACATCTGCTGCTCCTGGGGGTGGAGCTGGAGCAAGACAACTAAGCATATTTTTACAATTGTCTTTGAAGCAGGCATCGTCAAGAAGAAGCCAGTCATGACAGCTATGTTAGCATTGGATGTGCATCCAGTTTCCGCCCTCAATGTATTATTAGGTTTTGGATGATTAGTTGAGGTCATTATCAAATTCAATCTTTATTCCATTTCACAAGATCATCAATTCCTCAACTGTACTATGAGGTTAAGCAAAAAGTAATTCAGTCTTTAGAAAATGCCATTGTACCGACAGTCCACTCAACTACTGATATGTGGATAAGTGGTCCTGGTCAAAACAAAGACTATATGTCTGTGTGACAACCCACTGGGTAGGTGTACCACCATCAGCGTCGGTAGCTTCACCATCCTTCTTTCTGCATTGTAGACCTAGAACTCAATGCCAGGTCATTCACAGGCAAGCTACTTTTTGTTTCTTTGTGAAACCAGCATACATACTGCTGTCAAACTGTTGGAAAATCTCAGGAATGTCATAGCAAAATGGCTCCCCCCCGCTAAGAGTCTCATCAGGATTCCTCATTGTTGACAATGGAGCCAACACAGATTAAACTTGTGGTGGTGCAGAAATTCTTAAAAAATGAGGTCAATGCAGAAGATGCTGTAGATGGGCATAACGTTTCTGGGCAGGTTAGAAATTCAGCGACTGCATGTAGAACATTGCAGCTGCTGAAAAAAAAAAAGTAATCTGCCATGCCACCAACTGACGCATGAGTGGAATGCCACACTTTATATGCTTCAGCGACTAGAGGAACAGCAACAAGCCATGAAGACCTACACATCAAACCATGAGATTGGGAGAGGTGTGTGGGGGGAGGAGCATGTAACAAATGAAGTGAGCTCAGACACTGCCAGTCTGAATCAAGTCATACCCCTAATCAAACTACTGGAAGAGTAGCTGGAGAAGCTGAAGGAGGAGATGAAAGTTAGCGATTTTGTAAAGTATGTTGGCCTTGGGGATCAAGCTCTTTACTCACTTCACTAGGACTTAAGGGTTTGCAGCATCTTGAAATTGGATGACTACATTTTGGCAACCATGCTTAATCCTAGGTTTAGGTCATATGTAATGCATTTCTTTCAAAATTACCCAAATCTTCAGATGTTAACAGCTCCTTGTGAGCAATCTTTCGGCTCAAGTCATGTTCCCTGCTTCAGCATCTCCAAATGCTACTGCAAGAAAAAACAAGAAAAACAAAAAAAAAAAACTTTCCCTTTTCTGTCACGGTATCAACGAGGAGAAACTGGATCCTTGCAGTTCAGCTGGGATTGGTGTGATTTCACCTAGGGGCGTGGAGTCTAACAAAATGGAAGGTATTTGCCAGGGATCCCGCAAGGGAATTTGGAATTTGCGACTTCCACTCTGCAGTTCACGTCCTCCTAGAGAAGTCCCCAACGAACTTTGAGAGAGAGAGCGAAGGATTTATAAGTAGTCGCCCACGGAGGGATGTAGAAGAGGTAGGACAACTGTAGTGGTCTGTATCCGTTGGAAACAGAAGAGAAGGTCTGTGGTGTTACCACTGAGGAGTGGAAATGCTGAGATGATCTGCGGTGTTTCCACTGAGGAGTGGAAATGCTGAGATGATCTGCGGTGTTTCCACAGATGAGTGGAAATGCTGAGATGATCTGCGGTCTTTCCACTGATGAGTGGAAATGCTGAGATGATCTGCGGTGTTACCACTGAGGAGTGGAAATGCTGAGATGATCCGCGGTGTTACCACTGAGGAGTGGAAATGCTAAGATGATCTGCGGTGTTACCACTGAGGAGTGGAAATGCTGAGATGATCTGCGGTGTTACCACTGAGGAGTGGAAATGCTGAGATGATCTGCGGTGTTACCACTGAGGAGTGGAAATGCTGAGACAGCAACACAGGGAGCGCAGGATCACCGGAGCGCAAGACACACAGGAACCCAGGAAAAACAGGAATCACTAGAGGGTAACAATAGCCGTAGCCCAGGGAGCTGCTTCCAGCACAGATGATTGTAACTGACTGAAAGAACCAGCGCCGAGTAGAGACACAGGGAGCCTAATATAGGGCTGTCAGTCAGATCAGCCAATGACAGGGGAGAGAAGAACAGAAACAGGCTGATGATTCTGCGTATGCGCAGAATCGCCGATGGAGAGAGGCAGCCAGCGGGGACGGAGCGACGGTCAAGAGACAGGTGAGTGCATTGGTTCCTGGACAGACGCCGCAGGAGACCAGCTCGTGACACGCCAATGAAGACACAGCCGGTGGGGACGGAGCGGTGAGAAAGCAGGTGAGTCCGCCGGCTCCCGGGTAGATGCCACCGGAGACCGGCACGTGACATAGTCACACTGATTATGAGACACAAAAGCACACCCATGTAAAAGTTTATTGCATCTTGTCATGCTTAAAAGTATTGCCCAAATGTATTGACACCTCTAGCGTGTCTCAATCGGATACACCTTGGGGTAATTTAATCAAGCTGGGAGTTTTCCAGTGAGTTTGAAAAGTGGAGATGTTGCCTATAGCAACCAATCAGATTCTAGCTGTCATTTTGTATAATGTACTTAATACATGATAACTAGAATCTGATTGGTTTTCCAAACCCCCTTGTCTTAGAAAATAGTGGAGGATTACTTTATCATTCAATTAAAACTTAGGATGTCAGACAGTCCCTTTGAATTCTGGGAGGGGAACTTTTTTTGGAGCCCTTTATACAAGCTAACTCTGGTGTACTTAAGCTGCCCACCCTCCTGTATGTACTCAGAAATAGTGTTAAGTGCAGCCGGGAACAATGTGAATGATCAACAAAATGAACTACAAATTGTATGAGGAATACCGTTCTTGCCGCCAATTACCAACAGAATGTCTAGATTGCAGTGGTGATGAATTAATATTGTGTGAACATAGAGAAAGATGACCACTGTAAGCCAAATGCCCATTAGTGATTTGTTAAAAAGATAAAAATCGCCATATATTCTTTCCAGTTCATCAACCAAAATGTTCTCTTTTGTGGGGACCCAAACAAATCAAGTACTTCAGCCACAAAAGTCTTAGCCCCTGTTGCTGAAGTGCTTGGTTTGTTGAACTATGTTAATTTCCTTTTTAACATACGGGTGGGCCCAACTGGAACAATTCCATCTTGCAATATTTTACATTTTGGCCTTGGTGTAGCAGCTTGTGTAACAGTAAGATGCTATGCATTTTATTAGGTCATCAAGTCACATGGGGGAGGGGGGATCAGTATGATTAGGTGGAAAAATCAAATGTTGACAGTATTATAGGGATATGGTTAAGGACAAGGACAGTACTGTTTACAATTGAATTGTCAACCTAATAAATACCATCTACATTTCAGTTGTCGCACTAACACTGTCCAGGTCACTATATTGACAACTTTACAACCCTGTCTATTCGGCTGCCCACCAATCATATTATTATTATTATTATTATTAATATTTATTTATAAGGCGCCACAAGGCATCCGCAGCGCCGTACAGAGACAAACAAAATCACAATACAATGGGAGACAGCACAGTACAGTAAACACAGCAACTCAGTACGCTCAATGCACAGCTAGAGAGGGCGGGGAAGGGGGAGGGAGGATCCGCAAACGACGGGGCCCAAGAAGGAGGGCGCGGAAGACAGGGAGACCCCCAGGGGGGAGGAGGGAGCGAGAGTGGACGTGGGGTGGAGGACCCTCGAGGAGGAGGGCTAAGTAGCTGGAGAGCAGAGTTAGAAGTGGTGGAAACAGGAGGAGAGATGGCCCTACTCAGAGGAGCGTACAATCTAATCTACAATCGTATAATCTAATATTCTGTCAATACTATAGCTGTCGAACACATGTATGTATTACACCCAGGCATCTGGCTCCAGGGACAATTCCATATTGCACCATTTAACATTTTGCCCGTATTCTCTCATATATTAAATAATGTCTACTGAAGGCGACGCTGTAAGAGAATAATGTGTGATACGACTCCTCATAAAATAATGCGTGTGTTGAAATATATGTATTCAGATATATGACTCCTTATAAAATATGCACAGATATATTAAGTGGAAAAATACAGTTATGTACAAGTGAGATTTTTGTGACAAAAACAAGCCTATAAGGTGATAACATCTACCCCTGCAGTCAAGATGCGAGATCAGACATATCACAAGATGTTCCAACCACAACTGGCAGATGTTTCCTCACAGAAGTAATAGACAACTAAATATATGGACATGTTATATGATAAGTGCTTTTGCAATAATCAACAGAATCTTTTTTGCTTTGTTTGCTGCATATAAAAGGCTCCCTGAATAAAGGAGCAATAGCTCAGTTTATCTTGACCTCAATTGTGTATGTCATGATTTCTGGACTCCTGGTCGATCAGTAAAGAACACATACGATATCTGAAGGTAGTTGATTTCAAGGACAAGAATTGCCTTAACAACACTGTCCTAATGTCTAATGAGCTCTGATACTGCCGCTGCTGGTCCTCTCTAATGTATTTGCTGCTGACCCTCTCCAATGTGTCACACATGCTGCCTAACTGTTATCTACTTGGTGTATCTTTTTTCAAATGAAAATGTAATTGATGTAGACATTTTGTCCTAAATAAATGACAGCTAGAATCTGATTGGTTGCTATAGGCAACATCTCCACTTTTTCAAACCCACAGTTTAGTAAATATACCCCGAAGTCTTATTTCATAGGAAACATTTTTCCACCTGCACTTCAGTGAAGATATTTGGTGGAAAGTGATGTCTGTGCCATGTATTTGTGCCACTGCTCTGTCACTAATTTTTGTCAGCCAGATCGCTGCAGACTTGGCCAAAATTGGTGAAAATATGACAGTTGTGAAGGGATCATTAGAAAATAGACTGGAAGAGAATGTTACTGCTATGAGACAGTAATATATGATCAAAAACAGCTCAAAGTGACATTTTACCTATGTTTCACAATTTTTTATTAAATCCAGATCCAAAACCCTTCATGATTTTTTGGGCAAAACCAGTTACAAAAACCAAAACAGGGACATGTTTTAGAACCGAAACAAGGGGGTCAGCGCGCAACTCGATAAATAACAAGTGTCTCCAGAGCCTAATCATCTTCACTATTGCACCAGCTCTCCAGCACTTGCAAGAGACATCACTCATGACAGGTGTATCCATGTCTAGAGCAGTTGCAGTTAGGTGAACATTTGCAGAATGGAAAGGCATGTTTTATAAAAAAATAAAAATAAATAAATCTATATCCAATTTAATACATAAGCCACATAATGTTTAGATTTCTATATCCCTAAAAAAACACGAGTGGATATGAGTAATCTAGAAAAATAAAAAATATGATGTAGGACCCAGCATGCTATGCAGGAGGCAAACATCCTCATGTGTGATACAATATGGTAACACATACTTGGTACTATGTTTTTTACTGCATTGGTGATGCAAAGTCACGTGGATTGTAAAATAAATAAATAAATAAAAAAAACAGCAGACAGTATAAGAATTTATAAATGTTATGTAATGACTTGAAATATCATCCTTTTATCAGTACCAGGATAAGTAATAGTAGCTGGAGAGGAGAGGAACAAGTTATTGAAATGGACTGGAGACAAAAATACTGTTTAAGAACACTGCTCTGAAAATATCTGTGTGAGCAATTCAGTTTACTAAGGCTTCTAAAAATAAAAATGTTGCAGGGGGCAAACGCAGGATTTGTAGAGGGTGGTTTCCACACCACGCCACCAGTGGGTGTGACCAGGATGCATGGGGGCGTGGCTATATTATTAGAGAGTGCTTGGCTGCTCTCCAACTCTTCCTATCCCCATAATATACATGGGCAATGCTGCGTGTTCTACTGTTAGGTGCACACAGCTCTCCCTTTTCAAGCAGAGCCGTGTGAAGCGGAGGCAGGGTCCAGAAACCTCAATTATACAGTGCCCCAGGCTTGGAGGGGAGGGGGGGGGGGTTTCCAGGCACTAGGAAACCCCCCTTGGTTTGCCTACGGGTTGTGGCCGTATCGCGTAGCAATAACAAATTTAATCTATTTCAATTAGTGGAGCAGGCGCCGCTCTATATCATTGCAAATGTACTGATTTTTGATACTGTGTGTATTGAGTTCTGACACAGTAGCCATTTGTTGGAGGAAATCTGTTTTGTAAGTTTTGTAAGCAGTAGTCAAACGGAAGATGAGTCAAGTGTACAAGGGAATAGATATGCTGTGTATCTCAAGTGCATGAATATATATATAAATATGCTTTCCACACAAAAGACTACACAAAGCGTAACTTCTAAGGGCGCTGGGTAATTAAGGAAATCTAAACCAACCTTTAAGCAGCTGTCCATAGAGGTTGTGGAGCCTCTGGTTTAGAAAATGTATAGAGACGAGCTGGACTGCGCTATGAACCGGTTTAATATGAATAAGGATTAAAATTAAAAACAATTGTCACAAAACATTAATATATAGAAAACAGTGATATTTATTAAGAAATATTTAGTATAAAAAATAAATAAAAATTAAGTTCAGTGACTTGAGCAAAAGTAATAGAGCACAGCATATAAACAAATTAAGATATAGTTGTTTCGGAACGCATATGAAGCACGAACAGCAGATACAAAAGTTAATTGAAACAGCTCACTGGACGGCGTTGAAATATGTTCAAATAATCTGGGAACAAGGGGCTGGCTGACAAATTATAGCCTGGGTCGGATGGGTGGGGGAGGGGAGTGTGGGGGGGGGGGGGGGGGCTTGGCTCAGCATCCTATTAGGAACATTTTAAAGGGGAAAATAATGCAGGTTACCCAGTGACCCGGCCCAAGAAAGCCCACTATAGGACCGGACTGGGGGGTTCGATACTCCCCTGCATCCAAGCCAGCCCCTGCCGGAAACATTGGTAGAACGGTGTAATACAGGTGAGTATTGAGTAGTTATTACCTCCAATTAATAAATAGGACGGCTTAAGATAATGTGAAGAAATGGTGCTAGATTTACTAAGCTGCGGGTTTGAAAAAGTGGAGATGTTGCCTATGGCAACCAATCAGATTCTAGCTTTCATTTATTTAGTACATTCTACAAAATGACAACTAGAATCTGATTGGTTGCTATAGGCAACATCCCCACTTCTTCAAACCCGCAGCTTAGTAAATCTAGCACATGGTCTCAACCTAGACGGAATTCATCTCCGATCTTAATGTCCCGCTAGCCACACCCGGAGCCTGATGATCGATAATCGGTCAAAGTTGTTCCACGGCTTCAAAATGGAAATTCAAGTCTTACATAATTCCAATGCTGTGTAACTGTGCAGCTGTTATGCTTTGTGTAAAGGTATCGAGTGCCTTGCATGTTTCTGTGCTATAAGCACTTTCTTCAGAAGGATGTAGCAGAATGAGGCAACCTTGGTATGTATTTGTAAAGAATCCAATCAGGTGTTTTGATTAGTAAAAATACCTGTGTGACTCAGGGGGTTCTAATTTATTTCACAGTTTTAAAAGCAAATGCAACAAAAATTAATATGAGATATGCAATTATTGGTAAAAGATTAAGTAAAATTATATTTATATGGAGAAACATCTAGGAATCTTTATTAATATACATACATATCAATACAAAAAAAAAGAAAGAGCAAGAAAGTAGCCGATATCCATCAAATGGATATATATATAGATGAGAAATAGCATACAAATTGTCACGCTAGCCGTGAGAATCAGACTCACCTACTGGTATTGGCGCAGCTAGCCTAGGAGGCACGGAGTCTAACGTGCCCCAGGTCTTCACCGGGGACCCTCGCAAGGAGGTTTGGGCTTTGTGGCGGAGACACGGAGGTCGCGGCCCTCCAAGGTGGCCACCAGTGAGATGATAGAGAGAGGTTGGGCAATCCGAGTCAGAACCGTGCTAGAATACAGAACCAGAGGAACAGGCAAACGCAGAGTCAGGAATGCAGAGGTCAAGCCGGGAGATCCAAAACGAGCCAAAAGAGTCTTTCCAGAAGCAGAGTCAGGGATGCAAAGGTCTAGCCGGGAGGTCCAATATAAGCCCAAAGGGGAATCCAGGAGCAGGGTCAGACAATCCGGGTCACAAGCCAAAAGGAAGTCAGGATGCAGAGATGAGATATACAGGAGTTAGAGACAAGGTGGACCTTGATACTCTGGCCCAGAATAGCGCCAGTGGATCTCTTAAATAGGTGCAAAGGAGATATCATTGGTGGCAGGGAGGTCGGCGGACAGAATCAGCTGACCGCCGACTGGGAGCTGGAGAGAAGCGTCCCGTTGCCTAGCAACGGAGACTAGTGAAATGCACATGCGCCGGCTCCTGCCGGCCAGAAAGACTAGACAACGGGACACGATTGTTCGGAAGAAAAGGGCGCCTGTTCCCCGCCTCTTCCTGAATGTGCCGGGACGGCGCCTGACAAATGTTGCGTTCAGAGTCTGTTACCACAGCATTTTTAGTTACTTATAATTCTTATATGGTATATTGACTATTTTTGGATTTATTTGTTAAATATTTCATTACAATTACAACCAAAATTATTAGTCCATATATAACTAGAATACTTAGACTAATCACGGATCAGAAATAATATATATTCATGAGGATTGTAAGAGAAGCCGCTGCTTATGACAACAATTTCGTAAATGTTGGAAGGACACACAGAAAAAAAATTCATTTAATGTAATGACAATAGTTCCTTTAGATATATATATAATAGAAGTATAAATTGCTTGTTAATGAGAGATTGGCTGCTGTAGCAACAAATTCTCTGCAAGTATAACTGTTTATAAAGGTCTAATAGATCGAGTAACTAAATCTTTAAGGGAATTGTATCTAAACAAATCATTCAAATAATAATACTCTAATAACAACTAGATAACCAACAAAAGGGAAATAACTCATTTAAATCTATGGAGACAGAAATGATGTCGGATACACATCTCTTAAGTCTGTAATGCCCATTTTAGTTACAACAATATCCACAAAGGTTGGATTATCATTGCAAGTGACTTAGCAAAAGTTAATCCTTACATTACTACAACAGAACATTTTATGATGATTGATGGGTTACACATTTTGGGGCTGATTCATTAATGCAAAACAAACGTAAAGTGCATTTTCAACAAGTAGTGGGTCTTAAGATATGTCTGGTGATGAATACAGGTCTAGGTCCACTCTGCTCTAGCAGACAAGAAAGTGCAGGATACGTCCAATACATATGCGGAATAGGAAGTCACAAAAAAATGCACAGAAATAAAATATTCAATTAATGTCAACTGTTAAGAACATAGGGCCTGAATCATTAGTGATCTTATCTTGTGCAAAAGTTAAGATGCTTATTTTTAAGAAGAAACGGGGAGATAAGAGTGAAGTTAAGATGCATTTTCATCTTAACTTAAGAAATTCTTCACTTACGAAGTGGATTTTGCTTCTTATCTCCCTTTTCTGAGCATGCACAGAGTGGATTTGCTTAAGATAAGCAAAAAACGGCAGATAAGATCACTAATGACTCAGGCCCATAGTTATTATGGTTACACACTCATATGGTTACACACTCACCACTCCCCGGTATGACTTGATTGAGACACTACCCTTCCCCCCCCTTCATCGCTCTTCTCCAACCGCCCACCCTAGCACCCCTCACATAAAACCAAAAAACTCCGTCCCACCTTGACTACTTCTCTTCCTATGTTTGCACATGTTGGTCCATTTTATTTGTTTGTTATGTTTATGATCTTGTAATATATCATATTGTTCTTTCTTTTTTCTTATATTGTATTTTCATACACTGCTTATGACATTGTTTTGAAAAAGTAAAAAAAAAATATAGTCATTAATGACAAAACATTAAAAAAATAAAAAAAGGTTTTTATTACTTTTATTTTACATAACATGCATTTATTAGGATGTTTTTAATGTGTACTCTATATAAAATACACACACACAGTTGCTCCTGAACACATGTTCTAACATATATACACAGCTGTCATGAAAAGTGCATACACCCAGGGCTAGATTTACTAAGCTACGGGTTTGAAAAAGTGGGGATGTTGCCTATAGCAACCAATCAGATTCTAGCTTTCATTTATTTAGTACCTTCTACAAAATGACAGCTAGAATCTGATTGGTTGCTATAGGCAACATCTCCACTTTTTCAAACCCACAGCTTAGTAAATCTAGCCCCCAGTCCCCTCCCCATTGCACCCCTGGAATCTTTGGCTGTCGTAAGTGTCCTTTGTGCTCGAAGATTTATTAGGAGCTGCTGAGCTCTGTGGCATATGGTCCAGTTCTGGGTATGAGTAATTGTGCTCATTATTCGCAATATATCGCCATTTATGCTCCTTAATGAATCAGGCCCTATGTGTATTCTTCTACATACTGACCTGTTACTTCCAGAAATGATATTTGTCTTTCAATATTTAATTTGATATAATATGGTTTTTCCATCAGTTTCAGCTAAGTGTCTGACAGATGATGGACTGAACGCTTGGAAATCCAATGATAGGCTGTGTTATATTCTAATTCACCACTTGACAGAAATGTGTCCCTATCTGGTCATTATAAAATATAATGAAACCTTCATATCGTCGGATGGGGTTATCAAAAATGCTGCACTTTATTTTTTATAGATCATCATTTAAATTGATTCCTTTATCTCTGAGACAACATTCCGCACTGATGGTGATTATGATGGTGATGACATCACAATAGAACTGATGTCACAGAATGTTTCAGGGTACATAATAGCCACTGCTGGTATCCTCACTGGTCAGATTCTTCAGCAGAGCCAAAGGGAGGTTGTATCTTCATTCAGGAGATGAACACAAGCTGTAAGAAGAAGGAAATATGTCTGGGCTTATACAAGAAAGTCTACTTTCTCGTCTTAGTAAGTACTTAATTAAATAGAAGTGTTATATATACATAGGAAGTTATGTTACATGAGATTGGGAGGTATTTCCATGTCTCGTTTGTTTTTACAAAGAATATGGATTAGTGCCATTCAGTGTTCCTGTCATACCATGAATAATATTTTTCATACAAGTAATATGATGTAGGTGTGTTCTGTTTTCTAAGTACATGAATATGAAATGTCCACACGCTGTGAGTTTAATAGCCAGCTAGGCTGTTTTACACCTAAATCACGGTGTGTATCTGCCCAAAATGACTACCAATCCTGATCAACAGCTGATGTCAATCGGGATAGATGCAAACCATTACACACATCTATTGGTGCCCTGTCAGACTTGGACAGTTGGCGCAAACTCAAAGCAGCCAGATCAAAGTTGGCGTCAGACACCTGTACATGCGGCCACAATGTTTGCCCACAGTGTCCTGAACCGTTCATGGCGTCAGTGTATGAGAGGCATGGTGACTGACACGGGTGGGAGAGGAGGCACAAGGGAAAGTGTGTACCTCCCCTCCCTTCACTATACCTCCTTTCCTGCCGCTGTCAGTCATACACAGAGGAACGAGGTCACTGCTATGGGGTATAGAGGTGCTGGTGAAGAGAAGTGGGCACTGGCAGGCGTCTCAGGTGGTATAAGAGACATAAATGTCACTGACTATATCCCACTACGTCCCCATTAACACCCCATATTGTACTAATTATTATTTGTATTGCTAAAGTATCTTTATTTTGTATAAAGGTACAGAATAACATACAATATATTACATTCAAGTGTACTGCGTCGCAGCGCAGCTGTAAGCACAATACACCGTGAAACATAACCAGACATACTTTTAAGTAGAATGCAAGACATAAGGTACAAGATATGGCATCCTACACTATACATCAGGCACTGCACTCACCATGCTTCACTTAAACAACACAACAGTTTCAAACAAGCAATGGTTGTGGGGGGGGGGTTCTCAAGCCCGAAGCTTTATTGAGAAACAGACACAAATATAGGGAAGGGTGTATAAATTAAGGCAAGAAAGACATTACAGCAAAACTTCAAACAGTGATGGGCGAATGGGTTGGAGGGGGAAGGAGGGGAGACACAAGCCCAAAGCCTATTGAAAAAACAGACACAGTGGGGGATAAGGAGAAGAGGGAGACAAAAATCAATCATCTTCCTCAGGGCTGTCAATGGTGTTATAATCTCTTAGCAGGCTGTGGATCAGCCTGCGACAGTGCTGGATGGTCATCTCCCTTTTCAAAATGAATCAATTCCTGACAAGCCATATAGCGTCCTTAAAACAGTTCATAAGTCGCCAGGCCTCCTGGATTGCCCCAATAGTGTGGGTCCCAGGAAATAATCCATAAAATACAGAATGAAGTGAAAGGCAAGTCCTGGGCACACTATCCTTAAGTTTGTGTTCAAAGGCATCCAGCACTGCCTGCGCAGTGGGACAGTCACAAAAAATATGCTGCGCTGATTCCCTTTTGGTTATACAAAAGGGGCAGTGAATATATCTGCACAGGTTCTGGGAGTTCCTGAGAGGCAGAAATCCCCTGAGAGCCATCCACGCAATGTCTATTAGTCAGCCTCTTAGAGGCCACATTCTCCCACACATGTTAATGTACTAATTATTTCTACATTAATGCTACTTATGTTTCATATCACGTTACAGAAAATACATCAAACTTCTGGCTCTCACTGATAATTATCAGGATTTATATGTCACTAATTCATCTTTTTATCTCCGCAGGTGAAGATAAAGCCACGGACCAATCTCACTGAGACCGATGGGAGCCGGCGGTTTAGAATCAAGTTTTCCGTTTATGTAATGAACAAACCAGCCGACATCATGAGAACTCTGGGAAACCAATGGCAGGAAGTCAATCTGGAAGATGCACACAGCATCATGCAGATAATACTGCAAATAGCGGAGAAAATAAAACAGGCAATGTCCAATTAAACTGATATATTGAGATCTGGCTGGGAATAGTCAACAAAGAACAATAAATATGTTTCAAGATAGTAATTTATCTTTGAGTTTGACTGTTTGGGATTTATTAACTAAACAGCGGGTCTGAAGAACTGCCGATTCCCAGCGCTTTGAAGTCATTTTCTTCAAACTGCAATTTTATTAAAGACAAAACCCGATGGACTGTGTCTTTAATAAAAGTGGAGTTTTAAAAAAATTACTTCGAAGTGCCGGGAATCACCCGCCGTTTAGTCAATAAATCTTTTTAAGTTGAATAATAAGAATATTAGCTTTCTGGCATAATGACATAATTGTTACCTAGATGGTAGTCATACTGTATGACATCTAGTGGTAGAAATGGAATATGCAGTTATTTTATTTACAGGGCATGTGATATGATGGTCTGATGGAAATGTGAGAATTTCCCATTTACACCACACAAACAAGACTCTTAATGAATTATACTAATGGACAGTGATTGTACTATGTCTAACAATTTCACATCTACAGTGACATGTACAAGTACTGTATTGTATTGTTTTACACATTTCCTTAAGAAAAAAGAAAAGCATCCTACATGAGATTATGTGACTGATACGGAGTTGGAAGTGAATGAATTTAAGAAAACAGGCAAATCAAACGCTGGAAAAATATCGCAATTACACCTATATGCTCAGAGGCATTTACACCTATGTGATTGCAGTCATTCAGCTCTACACCATTAGCATACTTCTGGTTTATGCAAGATACATTTAAACCCAACCCACAAGAATGTTATTATATGTTATCTAAACATTTGTTTTGATAGCGAACAACTTATTCTCTATTGAGTTTGATTTAAATAAAAAAAAATAATAATATGGAAGACATAGGGTCTGATTCATTAAGGCACGTATCTGCCGATATTGTATGCAAAATCACTATGCCCATGCTCAGAGCCGGCAGATTAAGCCCTTTTCTGTGTGGCAGCACATGGTGAGCGCACTTACTGCAAGCTACGAGAAAGGGGAGTGATCGGGGCGGAGAAGGGGCATTTCCCGCACTGAATGTACAGCGTGGACGTGCCAAGCGCACGGAACCATGGCTGTAGCTCTACGGCCGTGGAAGCAAACTCCTTCTTTTGGCCGTATCTCTTGCTCCAGCTATGGGGCTAGCCTAAGTTGAGCTGCGGGTCGGACCCGCCGGCACTATATAGTGTTAAAAGCAGGAAAAAAAATAAATACTTGGGGTCCCCCTTCTAAACAGTATTAACCCTATTGCTGCCAGCCTAGTGCTGGTTTCTGCAAAATCGGGTCCCCCTATTTCACAAAAAACAGCACTAGGCAAACCTACTGTCAGTGAAAACCCCCCTACAACAGAGGTGTCCAAGGTCAGTCCTCAAGGGCTACCAACAGTTCATATTATCAGGATTTCTTTAATCATGCACAGGTGAGTTAACCTATTTGGATGGGTCAGTAATTTTCCCACCTGTTTCTACAGACAGAAATCCTGAAAACATGACCTGTTGGTAGAACTTGAGGACTGAACTTGGACAACTCTGCCCTACAATATAAATAGACCTTGTATTTGTTTATGTTTCATTCTGCGGTGGGTGGTTTTCCATAGAAGACCATAGTGTGTTCATTCTTAATGGCTTTTTATATTACCAAGCTGGATCCTGTGGAATAGTTTGGGGTTATTGTGACTGAAGAAATGAAGATTCTTTTCAAGCACATTTGGAATATTTTTGGGTGGGTTTATATTTTTTTGGACTACTCCAGGACCTGGAATGTTATTCTTTTGGACAGCAACAGGACCTTTGGAATATTATATTTTTTGTTTTGGTTGGTTTCAAGCATTTATTGGAGTAAAAGCTTACAAGATTGGAGCACTTACAGATGAAGACATCAGATGGTAAGTGTGACAGGATGCACCTCCTATGCCACCCTGTTTGTGATGTGATGCTGGGGATCGGCTGGACTTGCCCTGCCACCGCCCCTTTCTTTCTCCCAAATGCGCCCTCTAACCGCAGTAGGAGGAGCTTTTGCTGCTGCCACCACTAGGCTCCTTAGCAGCACCTAGAACTACGTCCTTCTGGTTAACTCTCGCTGCTGGTTACCCTCTCATTGGACACCTGGGCTGGTAGCCCTGACCTCCTCCTTTAGATCAGGGTTGCTGGGGATGGTTGCCCCTGGCCTATCACCCTGGCCAGAGCTGCAGGTACCGCGTTGGTGCTGGATTCAGAGTTCCAACCTCAGAACAGCCGGATAATGGATTAGATTGGTCTAATCTGTAGGTCACGGGAATTACAGCACAGGTCATCAAAGCAGACTGTTGAAGCAGTGATGTTTATTAGCTCAAGTGTCCTAATACGGACAGTTACATACTCTAGTATAAGGTACTAGTGATCTCCAGAAGTACAGATGGAATAATACTACATGGTCATACAGAGCTCGTGTTTATACAGTTTTGGGCACAGCCTGGCAGGGGGTAATCCAGCCCCCTTTTCTGACCAAAAAGTCTAATATATTTCATTCAAAGATTAACATCAGGATGTGAGATGTTCTTTAAACTTGGATTTTAAATGCAATTTATACTTAACAAAAGTTACACTAATCTGTGATTTCCCAAATCACGTGCTGTTTATATTGTTCAGACAAGTTCTAAAACACAGGGCGAAAGGCCATCCAGGAAAAAAAAGGTAATGGCCCCGTGCTGTGCATTCAGGCTAAAAAGACGTGTCGGACACTCCCACATCAAAAGGCCTAATTAACTTAAATGAGGATTTTCTCTCGAAGTTTCACCAGCGATGTCCTCAAACAAATGCCTCTTGTATCAGAAATCAATACACCAGAAATCAGTACATTTCTAATACACCGTATAAAAAAATCAGTACATTTGCAATGACATACATTAGCGCACTGCGCTAATAATTTAAATACATTTATACAATATGTTATTTATAAGTGATCCAGCTACAGCAAGTATATAGGGATTTATTATTTTTATGTGGTGTTAAAGGGGTGTGGTTTATGTTAGGGATTTTATTATTTTTATTAAAGTAATGTGGTTTTAACAAGGGTGGTGTGGTTTATTTAACTTTTAGTGGGACTATAGGTCATAGTGGGCCCTGGGTGTTAGGGGACGTTGGCACTTGTGGTTCTCCAATTCCTAGCATGGTCTGGCTACCATGGGTATGCTGGTACTTGTAATTCTACAAGCACCAGCATTCCCAGACTGTTAATGGCAGCCCGGACTGGTTGTGACTTGTAGTTCCACAAAGTAAAATAGTGTTTTATGCTTTCTCTTTCTTTACTTTCACTTTATTGCCCTACACCCACCACCCCAGGAGTGTAAGAAGAACCCTAGTGCTTTCAGCATGGGGCTGGGTTTTCCTAGAGGGGAGGCCCCGCACAATTTTTTTTGCGGATCCCACTCCTTAGGTTGAAGAGTCTGTGGTTGGTTTGTCGTTATGGCAGGGGAACCCCCTACTGCAGGTTTCCCTGCTATAGCGGCATCAGCCCTGGCTCGTTTGCCTAGAGCTGTTTTTTGTGAAATCGGGGGGACCCCATGCTTTTTTTCTCTCCTGATTTTGCAGAACACCAGCACTAGACTGGCAGCACTAGGATTAATACTGTTTAGAGGGAGGACATTTTTTTTTTTTTACTTTTAACACTGTATAGAGCTGGCAGGTCACCAGGAGCAGATCTTGATCACACCCCCAGGAGCCCTATCATCCTGGGTTAGCCCTGGTTCTAAATTCACAACCCTGTGATCAATTGAAAACAAAACAAATACAAGGGTGGGAGGACTCATGCCATATCACTTGCGTTCAACTAGCGAGGATGGCAGTGAAGAGACTAAATCTAGGCCAAAGGGGCCGCCTGAGGAGTACCAAGGGTTCATCAGGGTCTTAGACAAAGAGCAGGCAGAGGCTCTCCCACAGAGAATGGGACTTATTGATTGATCTGCTGCCTGGCAATATGCCCCCGAGGGACGGGAAATACCTGCTATCAAAACCTGAAAAAAGGCCATGACCACATATGTACGGAAGAACATAGCGCATGGATTCTTAATAAAATCCAGATCCTCTGCTGGTACAAGCTTCTTTTTAAAAGCAAAGAAGGATGGTTCCCTAAGACCCTGCATTGATTATGGGGGGCTCAATGAAATAACAATCAAGAATCAATATATCCCTCCACTGATCTCTGACCTCTGTGAGAGGCTCTGTCAGGCCAGTATTCACCAAACTGGATCTGTGATGAACCTACAACCTGATCCGTGTCCAAGAGGGAGATGAATGGAAGACAGCTTTTAATACTAAGGATGAGCACTACCAACACTGGGTTATGCCTTTCAACCTGTGTAATGCCCCAACTGTTTTACCTCTTTATGGTCCTACTGGAGACATCCGTCCTCATCTACCTTAATGATATGCTTATCTTTTCTAAAACACACTCAAGGAACTTCACAAGAATCTGAGAGAGGTATTGCAAAGGCTACTGGACAATCAATTAGTTGCCAAAATGGAGAAGTGTTCCTTCAACCAGTCCAGTGTGAGCTTCCTGGGACACATCATCTCAGCAAAGGGCATAAAAATGGAGTGGAGATGCTCTCCACTGTGCTTAATTTGCCGGGGGCCAAGTGGGATCAAGTTCATCCAGAGGTTTGTGGGGTTTAGCAACTACTATAGATGTTTTTTGTAAACATTTTCAAGAGTAGTTATCCCTATCATGGCCTTGACCAAATCAGGAACTCCCAAGGACATATTGAATCCCCAGGCACAATAGGCTTTTTACACCTTAAAACACCTCTTCACCATAGCACCCATCCTCCGAACTGTTGTATGTCTGTGAATTGGTATATGTTTTTGCATCAGCGCAAACTTGGACTAGATTGAGGGGTTTTTTGGTATTCGATGTATTAATGCTGTAGGGTAGCATTGTTATATAGCCAGTTGCAGCCGGTATGTGGGAGCGCAGGAAAATTCAGAACAGTTGTCAACCCCAGTCATGCCTACCTTGCAGTGGGTGCATCAGTGCGTGAAGTGGGAGCCATGCTCTCCCAGACAAACGAGAAGGATGTTCTCAATCCCTGCTCTTTCTTTTCTTGAAGGTTCACCTCTGCCAAGTCAACCACAATGTGAGAAACCGTGAGCTGTTGGGCATCATCATGGCTCTTACCCATTGCAGACACCTTCTAGAGGAGGTCAAATTCCTTCTTTCTATCTTCACCCACCACAAGAACTTGAAATATATTCAGATGGCACGTTGGGTGCTATTCCTAATCTGCTTTGACTTCATTATAACATACCTATCTGGGTCCAGCAACGCCATGGCCGATGCAGTCTCCAGACAGTTTTCGCCCAAACAATCCATCAAAGAGGATGAAACCATTATCTCTTCAGGCTTTATTCTAGCAGTGGCCATTCTTCAGAGGATCCAGATCGAAACAGCAGCGCTCACCAAGGTGCCCGAGACACAGGAAGGCAAAAGGTGTGTTCCACCCAGCTGCAGGCTGCAGGTTCTGCAATGGGGACATGATTCATGATTGGTAGGGTATCCGTGTATCAGGAAGACAATTGATTTAGTCCTCTGAGATTCTGGTGGCCCACTACCATAAGGAAACATGACCTTTGTCCAATCTTGTCCATGGATTTCATTTCTAAAATTGGAATTGTTGTGAGGTATAGGGATTGACAGCGCCAAAACCAGGTGAGGACAAGTGACTTACAACAAACCAATCACTTCACTGTTCTAAGGCATGGCTCCAAAGTAAAATTGCCCGAGTTGAAAATAAATCAATTTTCTAATAGATTGGAGAGTTTGTGGGATAAACTAACAATTGATAAATCTTTCCCTTAAAAGAAGTACCAAATTAAACAATTGCTTCAACATTTCTTAGTCTATCAATCTAATTCAGTCTATTCAGTTTGTAGTATTCTCATTGGTCATGTACCATAAAAATATGGTTAATTGAAAACCAGTCCAACTTTTAAGGGATATAAAATGCATGGGAGAATATTTACCTCACGCATTTTACAATGAGGCAACAATAATGCAATACTTCATTAAATATTATTTTAAATGTGCAACTAAATATTATACTGTATTTAATTTATTTGAAATGTGTTATAGTATATAAGAAACAATACCTCCATTTATTTAAAACTTAAAATGTGAGACAAATGTTTTCTTTGAGATTGAAAGCGTTAAAATGGCCAGCAAGAGAAGTCAGTGCACGTAAGTCGCTACATAATAAACTGAATTGTTTAATGAATATGAAGTAAAAATTAAATTTTAACAGTCTGAGGCATGTAGTGACAATATAAAGTAAATGACAAACCTTCCACAGCAGTCTTGCATATAAAAGCAGTAACTGCCCAAAGAGGGCCTAAATCATCGAGGACTGTAGATGCTGAGAAGCGTTGCATTTTGCATTAAATTGCTCTGCACATACCCAGAAAAAACTATATTGCATAGAATACAAGTTTATGCAATCCATTATTGAACACTAATGACACGACAATCTACATTTTCATAGGCGGAATGGGGAGGAGAATGGGCGTATAGTCAATGCACAGTAAGGGTGTGCCAAGCTCAGGCGCATGCAGCAGCACCCGATTCTAGCTCTTGGTATCTTTAAGGTATGTGTTTTTCTGTCGTATGACTTGCACCAGCTACAGTTCTGTGGAGTGATAGTGATGATGGCTGTGTAAGTGTGCTAGAACATGTGTTCAGGAGCATTTGTAAAAATGCATTTTATGTACAGCAGACATTAGTAACATGCTAATAAGTGTATTTCATGAGGGAAAGGGAGGGGTCGATTTTTTTTTTATTATTCCACATATGTATTGGATGTATCCAGTAGTGTATAAAGCAGAGCGTACCTTACGTCCGTATTCAACAAGAGACTTTTCTTCATATCCACTTGAATACAGATGTGCGTATTCCAGAATTTTGTGTGTTTTTTTTTAAACAAATAAACACACAATACGTTCACTTTGTGTGGCTTGATGTATCTTTATTTTTTCCCCTTCAAATACCCAACAATACAGCCTGCAGGGGGCGCTGTTTATGATCAGCATTTAGTCAGTGATCAGGATATGGCAATAAATTAGTATGTGAAGGTAAACAGCAAACCCACATATATATTTCTTTTTCTTTTCTTTTTTTAGAAGCAAGTTAAGTGCTTTTTCTGATGTTGTTTGATAGTCATTTTATTTTAGGAACCCCCAATTTCTTGGAATTGGGGAATAATTTTAGGTGCCGTGTGCACCCGCAAATGCGCTTCTCTAGTAGTAAGGAGGGGATGTGGCGCCTGTTGTGTAATATAAAGGGTGAGATAAACCCAAAAACCAAGGGGGGGGGGCTCACAGGGGGAACCTCACTGGGGAATGGAGGCCCCTTTAGCCCAGGGGCTGCCATTCCCTTAATCCAGTCCTGGGCATATTTACTAAACTGCGGGTTTCAAAAAGTTGAGATGTTGCCTATAGCAACCAATCAGATCCTAGCTTTCATTTATTTAGTGCATTCTACAAAATGACAGCTAGAATCTGATTGGTTGCTATAGGCAACATCTCCACTTTTTCAAGCCCGCAGTTTAGTGAATATACCCCTTAGTCTAATACTGGTAATGCAGCTGAAGTGACATTTACCGTCTCTCCACCTACCTCTCTGAACACTCCCTCCTTGACCCTCTCCAATCAGGCTTCCGCCCCCTCCATTCCACTGAAACTGCCCTGGCTCAAGTTACGAATGATCTCCTCTTGGCTAAAGCCATGGGCCACTACTCCCTCCTGATTCTCCTCGACCTCTCAGCGGCCTTTGACACCGTTGACCACCCCATCCTGCTTCACACCCTCCAGTCCATTGGCCTCTCCGGTACCGTCCTCTCCTGGTTCAACTCTTACCTTGCTGACCGTTCCTTCTCTGTTTCCACCTCTGAGTCTCTCTCCCCCTCTTCCTCCCTTCCAGTCGGGGTCCCTCAGGGCTCTGTCCTTGGACCCTTACTATTCTCACTATACACCTCTTCTCTGGGTGCACTCATCAGCTCCTTCGGCCTCAAGTACCACCTTTATGCTGATGACACCCAACTCTACCTTTCTTCTCCTGATCTCTCTCCCTCCCTTCTCTCCAGGGTATCCGCATGCCTCTCTGCCATCTCCTCCTGGATGTCCTCTAGATTTCTTAAACTCAATCTTGCTAAAACTGAACTCATTGTCTTTCCTCCCTCTCGTACCTCCTTCCCCTCTGACCTCTCTACCACTGTTGACAACTCCTCTATCTCCCCTGTTCCCCAACTCCGCTGCCTAGGTGTCATCCTCGACTCCTCTCTCTCCTTTGCCCCTCACATTCACTCTCTCGCCAAATCCTGCCGTTTCCAGCTTCGCAACATTGCCCGCATTCGGCCCTTCCTCTCCCAGGATGCCACCAAATCTCTCGTCCACTCTCTGATTATCTCCTGCTTGGACTACTGCAACCTTCTCCTTATCGGCCTCCCCCTCTCTCATCTCGCTCCCCTTAGATCTGTACTTAACGCCGCTGCTAGGCTTATTTTCCTCTCTCGCTGTTCCACCTCTGTCTCCCCACTCTACCAAGCCCTTCACTGGCTCCCCTTCCCCTACAGAATCCTTTTCAAGCTCCTCACTCTCACTTACAAGGCCCTCGCCAACTCCACTGCTCCCTACATCTCTAACCTTATCTCTATTCACACTCCCTCCTGCCCTCTGCGATCGTCCAACGATCGTCGCCTCTCTTTCCCCCTGATTACCTCCTCTCACGCACCTATTCAAGACTTCTCCCGCGCCGCTCCCCTCCATTGGAACAAGCTCCCCCGCTCCATCAGAACTTCCCCTAATCTGTCCTCATTCAAAAGAACATTAAAAACCCACCTTTTCCTAAAAGCCTTCCAGTCTCATGCCTAAACTCCCACTGGTCGGCTTCCTCTCTTTCTCATCCCTTCTTCCCTTCCTCGACTCCGTCTCCGTCTCTCCCGTCTCATCCATGTGCCTGTCTGTCTTCCCCTCCCTTTAGATTGTACGCTCCTTTGAGCAGGGCTCTCCTACCTCCTGTTTCCATCACTTTTAACTGCGCTCTCCAGCTACTCAGTTCACCTCCTCTCCAACCCTCTGCCCTCTGTCTCCTCTCGCTTCTCTCCGCTCCCCTCAGTGACTATTTACCTGTCATCCGTGCCCACCCTCTTGGGCCATAGTTACCTGCCTGTACTCACTTTTCCCCTCCCTCTCTTTCTTGCTGTGACTGAGCCCCCAGAGTTATAGTGCTTACTGTTACTTGTACTGTGCTGTTTCACCTTGTACTGTGCCATTGTTTGTCCTTGTACGGTGCTAAGGATACTTTGTGGCGCCCTATAAATAAAAATTAATAATAATAATAATAATAATAATAATAATTTAGATGTATCCGTTAGAAGTTTCCTCTTCAACTTATACTGTATTGCTTAAGTAATACTCACAGCACATAGAGAATGTAAAGAGAATGCAACAGATGGCTCTGTGGCGCAATGGATAGCGCATTGGACTTCTAGTGTAACTAAGACATTCAAAGGTTGTGGGTTCGAGTCCCACCAGAGTCGTATTTTAGTTTTACAGTTATTTTTACCATGAATGTCTACAGAGACAAAAAACATTTGGTTAAACACTATGTAGATGACAAATATGTTAATAGTTTGTCTAAGATTCCTAAGTATGAAAATAAACACTGTGTGAGTATCATGTGATAATAATAGTCCCACATTTAAAGCTGTGAGTTTGTTTGTTTCAGCCTCTAATTTACCAGTTACTGTGACAGCAGGAGATATAAAGGAAATCAGAACATTTCTTCTAAATGTAAAATAATTATAATATAAATGTTGATCCAAAACAAAAAAGTATCTTGTGAAATTCAGAAATATCCACACTAATATTCACATAACTAATCTGTATTATAGATAACTGTCGTTCAGGCTACATTTCTTAGACATACACACTACAAGTAGTTTTCCATTATACTACTAGTGTAATCAGATATTAGTGCTGTCATCTGTAGAGTTCTGAGGATTATGGATTATAAATATATTAATTTAATTATCTATTTCACCCAGTGCATGATAATTAACTGTTTTTTCTTGGCAAATTTCCAATTGCTGTAACCTGTGCTGAATAAAAATAAATATTTCAAGGTATTTTGTATTTCTACATCAGTTATTTCATTTAGTACAGGTTACTACAATTGGAAAATAAGTGTAAGGGAGAAGAGCAGGAGCAAAATATTGTGTACTGGGTGGAATAATAGGGAAGAACAGGAGCAGAACTTTGTGTATCACAGCAGATCTCAAACCTTCCCTCAGACCCCACTATCAGGGCAGGATTTGTGGATCTTCTAACAGGAGCACAGGTGGAATCATTAGTGTCCCAACAATCAGATACATCCACCTGTGCCCTGTACTGGGACACACTGGTCTTGCTGGATCAGTTTTTATATATAGTTTTTTTTGTGATTTTGTTTGAGTGAGAGTAAAAGTACTGGAGCAAATAAATACATTGTTTAGGGAATACAAATTTTGCATATGGAAATAATATGAATGAAACTTGTCTTGCAACTAAATGAATGTATGATGACTGTTTATTGTCTTTGGAAATTACACAGTTGTTATTCCGAAGCTGTCGCTGTACAGATTGATATATAATGGTAGAGCTGTGTGATCTTAGTCTATTACAGATGTATCTTAAATAGATCTGTCTGTTCTACTAGAGTTACCGTATGGATCGTTACTCCCAATAGCTGACGGTGCTTGAAACCGTACTTACTGCTTCTATACATTATATTGTTTACACTTATGTTATGGACTTTGGCATTTTGCCTTATAAACAAAAAAATGTATTTCTACCTCTTAGTAACGGTCTTAAAACTACAAAACATGTTGGAAAAAACATCCAAGGAAACATTTGTTTTATAATAATTGTATTATATTTGACTATATGAGGCTTTGGCTGCATTGGAATTATCTACAACCTTGTTTATAAAGCTGTATTTTACACTGATAATTAATACAATATTAGAGAGCATCTTACTCCTTTTATTTTGTACTCTCTGACCTTTTGCGCTGACCCCAGCAAGTTGTTTTCCAGGTGTCAGATCTTTTAATGAGCCGCCCTCAGACGTTATAAACTGATGTTTCCTTTCCATGGATCCAGCCCCCAGGATCAGGGTCCAGGATTACCAAGGTCATCACAGGAAGCTGTGACTACTGAGAACTATCACATGTGAGTGCAACTACTTCATATGTATTCATCTAAACATGTGTGGCAGTGGCAGTAGCATCCTATGTGGTGCCCTGTGCTTTATTCTACATATGCTAGGAGCCTCCTAACCAGCATAGTGTAACATAGATGTTTCATCTACACATAGATATCAAGTATTGTTGTACACTCTGATACTTGTTGGATTAGTCATACTGATAGCATGCATAGATGGACATGGTGAAATAGTCAGTTATTTTAGTGCAGATATTTTGTATCCATCATACAACAACTCTGATAATTTGCAGCTTTGTAAATAACCAATATAGTATTAACGAGGTATAACAATGTATGGAACACCAGCAGCTACACTGGGATACTACTCCATGATCCATTTACTAAAACTCATGCCTCACTCTTACTGAGTACTGTTAGCGTACAGCGTACCAGGCAATGTAAGAATGTATGTTCAGTGACCATTGTTCCGTAGGAAGTAAAGCTGCTTGTCTTCTAGTGATCGCTCATCTAGTTCTACCCCTTTCACACAGAGACGTGGACATTGATCTGAAAAAGGTGGAGGTCTAGAACCCCTTTTTTTTTGTGAAATCCGTCAATTGCTCGGTGCTGCTGATTTAGAAACATATGTTGTGCATTTTGTCTGTTTTCTGTTCTTCTGAGAAGTACCTTTTAATTTAAACACAAGGGGCCTGATTCATTACGGAAAGTTAAGCAAAAAAATTGAGTACGTTTTCTGGACAACACTATGTTTCAATGCAAGGGGCGCAAATAGGTCTATTATTTTGCAAATAAGGAAAATACTGACTGATTCTTCATGTAGCACACACATACTTGATAGCTTATTTGTACACTGAAATATAAAATTGATCTAGGACATGCCCTACCCCAATTTTAAATCTGCCATCACATTTTAAATTTACCTCCCCATCCAATGCATCATGGTTTTGCCTTATTTGCTTATATCGCTTTCATACTGCCGCCCCGGGTATATGAACCTGGGATATTGTTGGAGGACAGAGGATCCCACGGAGAGAAATTCCTGGGTAGACCCTGTTCATACTGAACACGGGTCTGCCTGGGTCTCCATGGCAACATCACAAGAGGAGCTCTTATTGGCTCCTCTTGTGATGTGTTTTGTTTTTTTTTCAACCATATAAATGTGTTTGGTGAGACCCGGGTTGAAAGACCCTGGTCTCACCATTCATAATGCAGGCGACCCGGGTCTGACCCGGGAATAACTCCACCAAAAGTCCTGGGTCTAATTCCAAGGCCATCAGACCCGGGTCGCCTGGGCTTACCCCGTCAAGAACTTGTTTTTTTGGCGCAGTATGAATGGGATATTATTGTTGCTTAAATTTCCTTATTAAATTAGGCATTTTTTAGTTATTAGTTACAGACCAGTTACACTGTATTTATGGGTATGTTTTAATGTAATATTACCATTATCTATATATCTTCTAAAAAAATGGGTATAACAAATTCTGCATTGAAAACTGATTTTTAAACATATATACATTCCTAAATGGAAACACAAAATGTCCCCCTCCCACATTCCACTAGATTTGCCCACCCTTGCCTCAAGACACGAGCTGGGAGTCCATGCCCCAAAGACACCAATAAATAGGAAACAACTGTAAAGATACAGTCCTATTATACTAGTCCTGTTGTCTCATCCTTAGAGCAGCACTGATCAGGGACCAACCAAGCAGGGCCGTAACTAGGGCTGTACGACTGGGGCGACCGCCCAGGCTGCAACGCTGAAGGGGGGCGCTATTTAATAATATTTTAGGTTCATTTGGTTACAATTGAGGGCTAGGGGGGCGGCATTTGTCTTTTTTCGCCCCAGGCGCTAGAATTTTAAGTTACGGCTCTGCAACCAAGATCTGCTTCATGGTAACCTACTGGCTTTTTCTGTCTGTCCTGAACCACGGGTCAGCTCATAGGGCCAATGAATAGGAACCTGATTAGAAACAGCCTAAAAAGCAGAAGGTGAAAGACAGAGGAAGCTCATCACTCACAGATCATTATCCCTGGGATTAGTTATCACTAGTAGTATAACATATGGTTACAGGACAATGGGCTTGTTGCTGTCCAGCACAATTCTTGTTACTTGGTCTGTACATCAGCATCTGAATACAACTCCCCTCCCAGGACTCTACTATGTAGTGACCATATGATTGTGTTTGTTTTGTATGATGTGGATGGGCGGGTGTTGTTTTGTGTTGTCCTTGCCCTTAGAGCAAAACCATATTTTACCAGCATAAACCAAACTGGAGACCTTCTCTTGTGCTTGTAGGTGCTGTATTCATGTGTATATGATCTGGATTACCACCCTCAATTGAAATGTTAGGTGAAGCCAAGAGACATTCTTCCACCACACCTGCAGTGTTAATAGCTATTAATAACTACAACTTACAGATCAGTACTCCAACAGTAAATTGTTGCATGAAACTCAGTATTTGTTGAGTTTGTAATTTATCTCTGTGGATGTGATCACAATGTATCACAGACCAAAATGTGAACAAGATCTTAATTCTTGTATTTCAATCATATGTCTATCGTTTACTTTTTAATTTCTCTTATTTATTTTTGTTTCCTCAACTTGGACTAAGAATCTTCTCTTTACCATTAATGACTTGTGATTGTATTTGGAACTGGGGTTTGTTGGAATTTGCATTTAGACAGACAATATACTTTCCTATGCTGGATCACAGAACAATATTCTACTTGTATTTCTGCAGATAATGTAGATCACAATGGAGGGCAGTCTTCATAAGCTTCCAGATAAACCCTTCTTGAACCTGTACATGGAGGAGATGGGCGGTGACTGGTAGATCATCAAGGATCTAGTCTATGGACTGGCTGTATATGACAGAGAAACTGGTAATTATAACCAACTATATCTATGTGTGTACAGGTCAATAACTGTTTTATGGTTTCAAATGCCTAGAGAATTTTTAGAACATCTTTAGCTTTAATTACTACAATGTGTGTACCCATTAAACATATAGGGGCATATTCAATTCTCGGCGGAAGCGCACGATTACCGTAATAACGGTAATCGCGCGGAAAAAACATTAATACGGTAATTTTCTCGCTGGATTTCAGCTCGCAGCTCCCTGAGCCGCGAGCTGAAATCCAGCTAACTATTACCGTATTAACGGTAATAGTTTTTCCGCGGCGCTGATTTTTTTTTTTTAATATGCCCCTTAGGGTTATATTTACAAAACTGCGGGTTTGAAAAAGTGGATATGTTACCTATGGGCGACCAATCAGATTCTAGCTGTAATTTTGTGGAATGCCCTAAATAAATGACAGCTAGAATCTGATTGGTTGCCATAGGCAACATCTCCACTTTTTCAAACCCGCAGTTTAGTAAATATACCCCTAAGTGGCAATGCTAGACCATGAAGGAAATATATGGGAATGGGGGGGGTCTTTCTCATTTGTTCCCTGAGAGTGAATATGCCAAAATAGCCTCTAGAGCTCAACGTGCAGAAAGACTTTATCCATCCATTCCTATTAAATGGTGATCAGTAGAAGGCTTTATCCACCTCTACTGGATAGGTTTGGATGGACTGAGCATGGATTGAGGCATGGACCAGCTTCCAGCATTAGATATTTAGGAAACAGTAACTTCTTCCCATTTATTTCTATATCGGTAACAGGGCTTAATAAAATCCCTATAATTGTCAGTGTGCTGCCAACTTGAGGTCCATCAAGATTCCATGAGATTTCCATATAGAGTGCATTGGAGTAATACACAGATATAATGGTCAACTGGAGAAGCTCATTCAGGTAAACAGCTTTAGCTTTTCATGTGAACATTTTAGCACCAATAACACTTATGATCTATATCCCTTTTAGCATTACATTAGTAGACTTCTCCCATCTATGATGTGCAGTGTGGAGTGGGGAGAATGTGATCACAGCATTACAGGAATTAGTCTCAGCAATCTTACTACATCACATGACAATATCTGGTGTATCCAACCACAGGACGTGGAGGAGCACTGACTAGAGCTGTGTGTTATATTACATGACTGCTGCATATGACATGCAAGTATGGACCTACAGCTGAAGGTGCTGCTGGGAAGGATCTTCCACATCAGTGAAATTGGTTTTACTTTGCATATGTCACCCCTGTGTCATGTATGACTGACAACATCCCGTCTGTGTCATTGGAGCACAGCTATAGATAAGAACAGGTGCTGTTTGGACTCTTAACAAGTGATTATACAACCAGAAGGCTCAGACTGTGTAACATTCACAATATACAGACCATAAACCCCTCACTTACTGATTATACTTCTGTACACCTACCTGGCTCAATATGGTTCACACCCATTAATAGCTGGCTTGTTAGAGACCATGGTGGCTGCACTAATATTGTCGGTACAAGACTATAATAGAGTGATCTGAGCAGGTGTCAATCAGATGATGATTTAAAAGGAACATGAAACAAATATCAAATTGTCTACTGATGACAATCACAAATTAATTTTCCAACTTTCAAAGACAAACATTTAAAAACATACTGGACTTGTGCTCTACTTTTTTAATATGGCAAATAAAAGTTTAGATAATTTATTAAAATTATAATACAAACAGTTGACCATGCAGGTTTGTGGGAGGCTCAGACCCTCTTAGCTGTAAGTCTTGTATCCATGTTTCCCAGTAATTCATCACCTGGTGGGTGTTAGAGAACTTTCATCTCATATACTTCTCTGAGCTCGGGGATTAAAGCTATTACTTTACTTTTACTTCAGTAAATATATTTCTTTACTAATCCATTGATCCTGAGAGTAGACTGGTTTCCTCCCACACTCCAAAAACATACTAGTAAGTTTGTTGGCTTCTGACAATAACAGACTGGATAGGATCTTCCAGGGGATGTTTAGGTTAAAATCTTCACTCTCTTTAGATGGCACATCATAGAGATGCAAAAACATGCAAAGGAGGAATCCCTGTAGCATAATTTTATCTGCCCTTTTTTTCCCCAGAAATTATTTTTATATAGACATTAGAGCACAAAGTTTGTGTAATGTAGGATTTTTTTTTTTTAATGCGGTGTTAAGTAAATAATTACGAACACCCTATAGAAAGCAGATATAACATTTAATAATATGAGGTACAAAGGTAGACAAGTTAGAGCAAAATTTATATTCCTTTATATTCAGGCTGGTAACTGACTGGTGTTTAGTTAAATTCCGATGACATTGCATGCGGTAAAAAATATGTTTGACATGTGGTTGCAATGGCCACTTACAGTCGGGGGGTAATGGACACTCCATTGACCCCGATGGTTTTACATATGATGAACCCAAGTACATGATGCTCACATGGTCAATTAAAGGCTGCAGCAACGCAAACGCTCCTCTTACTAAGTGCACGTGCTATAGAGTATTTGCTCACTGAATGCAATTTATTCCTTACCAATATCCATTTACATGCTTCTACTATCGAGAGATACTTTTTGAAATATGTATGTTGATGCCACTGGGTGATGGGTCTTCTATAATATTTATATGTTATTACTTTAGAATATATGTGTGAACTCATGCTTTGTATGGATAGGTGTAAGGAAACCTCTTTTCAAAACATATATCATATAGAACCAAATATATTAAAATACTCCTACAGAGATGTTTCTTTGGCCATACATTAATTTAGTGTAGTGATTTAATGTACTGAGCCACATAAGCAGCAAATTTATTAATAGAGCAAATATATATAAAACCTAACCCTCCCACCCCAAAACCTCCGACTACCATTAGTGCCCAGGATCTTGCTTCATATTTCAAGGATAAGATTGATCAGATATGACTTGAAATGGTATCATCTCCCGCTACTAGCAATCAGCTCAATTCCATCCCACATCCTTTGACACCCTTCCTTTTTCTTACTCTACCTCCTGTCCTGTTGATCCCATACCCTCACAAATTGGTGATCCCTGTCTCCTGTGCTCATTCCACCTCTAACTAAAATCTGTAATCTATCTTTCTCTACTGGTATCTTTCCATCACTATTCAAGCACACAGTGATTACTCTTCTTCTGAAAAAAAACAAAATTCTGACCCAAACACTCTTTCAAATTACCGCCGCATCTTTCAGCTCCCATGCCCCTCCAAACTTCTTGAGAATTGCCTACGCTCGCCTCACATGCTTCCTTTCTGCAAATAACCTATTGAATCCTCTTCAGTCAGACTTGCGCGCTCAATACTCCACAGAGATTGTCCTGACCAAGATTGTCAGTGATTTTATCACAGCAAAAACTAAAGGTCATTACGCTTTTATAATTCTCCTGGTTCTCTCTCATCATACAATCCCTATAATCCCTAGGTCTTGGAGACCCTGCCCTATCCTGGTTCTCACCCTACATATCTAATCGCTCTTTCAGTGTTAATTTCTTTGGATCCACCACTGTTCCACTTCCTTTATCAGTTGGCGTACCACAAAGCTCAGTCCTAGGTATTCTGCTCTTCTCTATCTACACCATGTCTCTTGGAAAACTAAAAAGCTCTTTTGGATTTCAGTATCATCTATGCTGATGATACACAAATTTATCTATCCTCTCCTGATCTCTCACCATCTGTGTTGTCTTGTGCTACTGACTGTCTTTCTGCCATTTCGTCTTGAATGTCCTCTTGCCATCTCAACTGTGTCAGTCTCTAAATTGGTTGCCTGTTTTTCATCGAATCCAATGTAAAATTCTTCTATTAACATACAAGGCCATCAACAAGACTGCACCGACATACATCTCCTCACTTGTCTCAAAATATCTCCCAACTTGATTCCTCCATTCTGCACAAGATCTAAATCTCTCTTCCACTGTCATCACATCCTCCCTTTCCCGGTTACAGGACTTTTTTCGGGCTCCACCCACTTTGTGGAATTCCCTCCCTCGCACAATAAGGCTTTCCTCTAGTCTTCAAACCTTCAAGTGTTCTCTAAAACCCTACCTCTTCAGATAAGCTTATAATATTCCTCAGCCACCATGCCAATCTCCCTAGGTTACTCTATTACCACCCTCTACATAGCTAAAACAAGACAACAACCCTCTAACCAACATTGCTGTGTGACTGATCATACAGCCCACTCAATACTTTATACCTTTACATTCTAGCTGGAAAAATATACAATATGATGTAGCACTTACCCTTGTGTATGAAACTCTCATTGTCCCATAGATTGTAAGGTTGCGAGCAGGACCCTCTTACCTCTCTTTCTGTATGTATTGCCCAGTATTGTTTTATCACTGTTTGTTTTGAATTGTGAAGCTCTACAGAATCTGCTGGTGCTATAGAAATAAATGATGATGATTAGGTATGTGAACAAGGATAAAATCTATAAAAGTTGTCCTAAACCTCCCTTATCTTACCTGTCCCCCAGTAACATACATATAATGACTGTATATTATAACTATATTCTGTAATATTCTCATCATAGCCAACACAACTGTCACAGCAGATACTGTAGTCTCTATATGCGTCTAACAATGTGTTAGTTTAGTAAACAATATATATTGAAATCAATTACTTGTTTTTGGAATGCACATTTCATATTTGTAGCACAAAACATTTGTATCCTAAAATCTATGTACAAGTAAATTTTACCAGAGAAGTTTCTGTTTTGAAAATAATCATATAGGATGGAAAGATTGTAATGTATTCAAGGGTAAATGTACCTATGCAAACTATCTTTACCATTCATGATACACTAACCTGTGATTTGGGAATGTAATTACTTCATTATAATTTACATAACTTTCACACATTTGCTCACAATTTTTTTTTGTCTTATGTTTACAGAACAAGTCTAATCTTCAAGAAGAGGACTTGTATAATCATGTGACAGATTAAGATGGAAGCAGCCCAGAATTTGAGATCCAGCAGATCGTAGAAGATCCCTTTCAAGTTTTGAAATATCTGGGCAAGGGGACTTATGGTCAAGTTGTAATGACCCGTGAGAGGGAAACAGGTAGGCCCAGAGTCATAAATATGTTCTAGAAATAATTCCCTGATGGCACAGATAAGGTTTGGCCCATAATATGCTTAAAAAGTGGGTAACACTTAGGGCTAGATTTACTAAGCTGCGGGTTTGAAAAAGTGGGGATGTTGCCTATAGCAACCAATCAGATTCTAGCTTTCATTTATTTAGTACCTTCTACAAAATGATAGCTAGAATCTGATTGGTTGCTATAGGCAACATCCCCAGTTTTTCAAACCCGCAGCTTAGTAAATCTAGCCCTTAATGTGTTTATCTTAAAAAGTGTTAGGGGCTATTTTTTTTGCTGAGTTAATTTCTAATGCAAGTCTAACCATAAATTTGTCCTACCTAGAATGCATACTATGGCAAATGAGGCTATTGCTGGGAAATGCCTTTAATTACTTTAATTATTTAAGAAAACATGCGTGTGTGGGGTATTATATAGTTATAGGTCAGGTACATTATTTATGGAAGATAGGTGTCATCTACAAAAGTTTTGACTTTTCCCATGTGTTAATCATTGTACAAAATTTTACTTTATTGTAATTGGGCAAAATCGTTGCCCTAAAACTAGTGAAGAAGGACCGATCCAATCAGGAGGCTTTCTTCTGTGAGCGCTGTGTCCATCTACCTCTCAAGCTATGAAGGTATCATCTCCACTCATTCCACCTTCATTCATTCTCCAAGCCACTACATTAGAAGCCAGGAGGTGACACCTGCTGGATCCCTCCATTTCCTCATCCAGCATGGTGTTAGTAGAACAAAATTTGGAGTGTCTTAATGTGAAAATTGAGTGTCCCATGATACATTCATCCATTGGGTTTTAATTTTCTGTACTAGAAACCTTGCAGTTCGCAGAACGCTCGTTCCCCACCGCCCTTTAACGACTCCGTCATGACCCATGTGCGGCGGGAAGGCCTTTACTCCTACTCCGCCATCTCTTGTTCCTCCAACATTTACATTTTTACCTTCTTCCTGATCACACTCCTGCATCAACTTTTGTGGTCTCCCCTTCCCTCCCCCCCCCATTATATTTTTTGCATTACTGTTTCTTACATTTATACGAAAGCAAAAAAAATTAAAATATGGTCAATATATGTTTTAAGTTGCTGAGGGACGTCTTCTCTGGATTCTATTGCAATGCCAAGATCCTTCTATGTATGCATTGTAATCTCTTGCCTTCATTGTATACACCTTTTGTTGACTGACCATTCAAAATAAAGAATTAAAAAAAAAAAAAAAAAATATGGACAAAGGAACTTTAATGAGTAAATATCACTGAACAAATTATTAAAGGATTGAAATCATATGATTATAGATGGATATAAATTGGTTTATTATTTACCATTCAAAAGATTCATAAAAAAGTAAATACATTTTTACCTTTAAAAGAAACACCTTTAAAATTATGTATACTATTTTTTCAGGTTGGAATTCCAGAAGAGATGGTGAAACGTTGTATGATACAGCTGACCATTTTGAATACATGCACTGTAAATCACTGGTGTACAGGAATCTGAAGCCATATAATGTACTATTAATGGACAAAGAATGGCACCACATCAAGCTGAGTGATTTTGGATTAACTCACGTTGCAAGTACCCTTGTTCCATCCATGTCACCTATCATACTCTGAATGTCCCCGGAACTCTGCGATTTGAAATATGGTGTTTTCTTACCCTTGGATTCCAGTGTTATTGCTTTTGCTTTTGGTGTGCTTCTCTTTGTTGTATTCACTAGAGCTTTTCCTTGGAAAAGAGCTTTGGATGAAGAGCCATACTTCCAGGAGTTCATCAATTGGCAAAGTGTTGTACAATATATTCCACCTCCAACATCCTGGCAGAAATTCAGTAGGAAGGCCCAGGATATGGTCCATGTTCTGCTCTCCAAAAATCCTACCAACAGTAATCTAATAGGTGCTGTCCATAATTATCTTGACTTTCAATGGGGAGATGAAGAAATTCCTGAGGAAACCATTGTAGTTGTGGTTAAAGAAGAAGATACTAAAATGAGCATATATGAGAGCCAAGTCATAATTGAGGGAGTAGATGAATTTATAATTGTAGAAAATCACGGTGATGTGGAATATATCATTGTAAATTATACCTCCGAAGATTCATTTTCTATTTGTGCAACCTCAACGCTGATGCTTGGGACAGACAACACCAGCCTTAAACTGGGATCTAAAGTGTAGATTGTCTAGAGATCATTTATATTAACAGATTAAAATTTTTAATGGAAAATACAAGGCCAATGCAAGCTATTACTAATGAAAGTATACTGCCTGCTCTCAACTGGAATTGCTGATAGGAACCCTTGAACCTAAACCCCAATGATCTCGACAAATGTTTCTTAGAAAACAACTCAGACTTGAGGGACAACAACATCAGTGACAAACTAGACATCAAGAGTTAGCCCTCAGGAAAGAGCTAGAAAAAGGATTGTTCTGCCAACTAGACACAAGAATGCGGAATAGATTGCAACAAAAGACCCGTGTGGTGAGAGTTATCCATTTTATGTGTTATTTCTTGGAGATAATGGGGCAGGAGGTTTGGCATGTGTATGATTCTTCTGATTATGACGTAATATTCTGCACCTATTGTTTTCATATTACTGGTATCTTTTCATTCTTGATTTAAAATTTCTATAGGTAATTGTTCTATCTGAACTTATTTATTATTTTGGTTTGAATGTATAGTATTATTTGAGTTATAATTTGATAAGGATGTTAAATGTAATAAGGTTATTATTGGAAGATGGGAGATGATTAAACCATTGTGACAGAGATATATGATTATTAAATACCCCACAGCTTGGTTTCTGATTCCACAGACATTTCATTATTATTAAAAATTATATATAAACTCATCAACTTTTAAGTAAATAGAAAATTATTTATCTAAATAACACATTCCAAAATTTTCTTTATTTTGAGAACAATAGACTTGTGTTAAATATTGATGCAATTACAATAAATTTTTTGCGTTCACTGTTTTTTTCTTTTTATCAACAGATTTGAAATAAGACAGATTGATTGGTCTTCAGACAATTGGCTGTCCATGCAACCAGTAATGGAACTTCATGATTTCCTCCAAAGAAAGAATTCTACTAATGCTTCAGTATCACATGTTCATATCTTTATCTCTAATATCGAAGTCTGCCTCAGTCTTTCATTGTCCTCTTTCCCTTTTTGCTTTGTTTCCCCAAAATTTAAAAACCTTAATAAAAGCTATCAATATTAAAAATTGTCATTTGTATTTTATTAAGTATTATTATATAGAGTACATAATATAAACTACTGTATACACATATATAGGTGAAATATGTCTCCGTATGCAGCTAAAATAAACAAACACACATGATACTGTATTGCAGTTCATGTAGTTTTATGGAGTTGCCAGTGTTTAAATATATATATATATATATATATATATATATATATATATATATATGTCTCATATATATATATATATATATATATATATATATATATGTCTCATATATAATATATAAAAGCCTAGCGGCGTGTGTTAGTGTGTGTGTGGAAAAAACTCCCGGGTGACAGAGTGCTCAAGCTGCAGCGCCACCTGCTGGGTGGAGTTATATACTACACTGACCTACTAAATTCTTAGCATTATCATCTAATATATAAGAGCCTAGCGGTGTGTGTAAAAAACTATTTTCTCAGAAAGGGCTCATCCAATTGACCTGAAATTTGGTATACTGACATTATTTGACAAAAAAATTATAATAGTGAAGTCAGTTAACTTCCATCATCCCCCCTTCCCCCCGTGGGAGGGGTAGTAAAGGCTAAATTTACGAGTTGAGGGCTCAAACACATTTTCGTGAGGTAATTTTACCTCGTGAACACACATGCTGTGTTAGTGTGTGTGTGTGTGTGGAAAAAACTACCGGGTGACAGAGTGCTCAAGCTGCAGCGCCACCTGCTGGGCAGAGTTATATACTACACTGACCTACTAAATTCTTAGCATTATCTAATATATAAAAGCCTAGCGGCGTGTGTGTGTGGCGAAGAAGATGACAAGAACCTTTTTAACACCTTAAGTAGCTTGATGAAGGATGTGACGATGAAGATGAAGGATGAGGTGATGGAGAAAAATGATGAGGTGGTGACATGTGGACAAAACCACGTTAAAAAAGGGCGCTTGCGTCGGGAAGTAACGCTCTTCCCCTGAGGAGGCCTGGCCTAGCCCCAAATGCATGACAAGAACCTTTTTAACACCTTAAGTAGCTTGATTTGACTAGAATGCATGAGTATCATGCACGGGTTAACTTGTGTGTGTGTGTGTGTGTGTGTGTATATATATATATATATATATATATATATAATTATATTTTTTTATATTTGTATAGGGGGAATTAGAGGCAAAATCCATGATGATGTAAGGCAGACTGCACTGAAAATAAGAAAGGTATAACAAATCTTCATTATAACATTAGTGAACATCCAGATTGCCATTCACACTAAGGGAAAACCCACAATCAGCTGGTCAATACCTATTTTTTTTAGTAAATGATGTTTCCATAGATTCAAGAAATATCAATGAAGGCTGGATATAGTTACTCTCAAATTTCTCATTGTAAAATGTTTTACGTCTCTATCATGGAGCAGCAATAACAATCTACTATTGTCTCAAATTATCTCAAAACTCGACACCACTTTTCTGTACAAGATCTGCGTCTCTCATCCACTATCATTACAGAGTACAGGACTCCTTTCAGGCTGCGCCCACTTTGTGGAATTTCTTCACTCGCCCAATATGATATTTTCTTCTAATCTTCAAACTTCAAGCGCTCTCTGAAAACCCCCCTCTGCAGGCGAGCTTATTAAATTCCTCTTACCCTCCCTAGATTATCCTATTACCACCCTGTGACAATGCATGATAACTTCAGAGGTTTTAACAAATGAATTGGACGTTTCAATGCCACTTATACCTTCTTATTGGGTTAATATATGGTTGTGGAGTTTGCACATCTCTACCAGAAATGGGCACAAAATAAAAAAAATAAAAAATTAATGATGGTGAGATGTGAAAATATGTTTGCGTTTCTAAGGGTGAACCCTTCCCACCCAGGAATACAGCTAAATCACTCCTAATTGATTAAATAACAAGTATAGAAAAACCCTCCGCACTAGAATAATAATGGTCTGAACTCAACCCTTAAAAGTACAATATTCTATTATACAAATGTGTTCATTCCTATGTTCTGGGCGCTCTAAGTAGTAATGCATTTATATGTCAAAAATTGAGAAAGGAAAGTACTGCTAAAACATGACACTTCTCTAGCTACAGTAGTACTTCCCTCTCTCCTTTTTGACCTAATTAAAACACCCTCTATGAATAAGAATATTACATGAAACTTATAGTGAAAGACAATATCCTCCACCTGCATTTGTGGATAATACGCCTATCCTGATTCTTAACCCTCAATACAGTCACCATTCCTTATCTTCACTCCTCTAACAAAGAGCGAGTAATTAAATGTAAATGTATTACCTTTGTAGATGAGAGGATATACCCAGGGTTATACAAAATGTCCCATTACATAAACGTTATTCAACTTAACTGACTGGTTAGAGCAGAGAATGGAGCGATCCTGGTAAGAAGTCAGATCGTAGTAAGTCTGGGTACAAAAAGTTTTGAACAATTAGTTATCCCTAACGATTTTACGAACGACTGAAGTTCCGATTAGTCTACCGATTCATGTGTAACACTATATCCGATTACCTTCAAATTTGTGCTCTTCATTTGTTACAACCTTTGGCTGAGGATTCAGAAAGTAACTCCATGGCAAAAAAAACATTGTATTCATAATCTGGAGGTCTCTAAACAGGTTCCTATATCATTCTGCTGCTCCAAACAGGTAGACATTCTGTTTGATAAATTAAATTAGCTGCACTTCCACTGGGAGAGCAAACCGCGGTAATCACCAGCATGCCCTTTAGAAAGGATGGAGAGCTGGTTAGGGAAGCGAAGCACACACAGTAACCGTGTTCTGTGTGATAAACAAGCCATTAGTGCACAGTGATGTAACTAGCAGTGCGATAGACAAGTTGACAGACTGGATGCTATTACCGGGGTCTCGCTGTCCTGCTGTGTCCGGGGCTGTCACAGCTACATTGATGTTTCTATTCTGCAGAGTGCAGACAGACTGCAGAATTGGACGACATTGTTCCATCTTTTAACATGATTTTTAGTTTAATTTAACAATCTCATTCAACAATATTATATGCTTTGGAATCATAATTATTCCTCGTTGCAGGGTACACACTACTGTGATATAGGGCCAACCAGTCATTAATAGTCTGATTGGCCCAATAATCTGCTGAAAACACTGTAGTGTGTACCGAGCCTAAGGGAGCAATTTTTATTAAATGTCTAAAGAAAGTGGGGGCGTGGCTTGGAATAGCATGGAGTAGGACGTCTTTCTCCTACTCTCCTCTGCCATCCAAGTAAATATCCTGATTCTGCTGGGTCCCGCTGCCCAGGTTCTCCCTGTTACACAAGAAGGGCAAGCTATATGCTGCAGACCACCTGTGTAACAACTAAATAAGAAATAAAGTGTCGGTTGCGCGACCTCACTGATCGCCACTGAGAGGGGCCTGTTGCAACCCTCAGACCGGGGACTAAATTTGAGCAGCAGCCTGGCGGTGGAGATCCAGCAGCGCAGAGATCACCGGAGTAAATAACAGTTGTGGGGGGATTGGAGCGGAGACTCAGTGATATTTAACATCCCCCCCCCTCCGTTGTCGTGCATATTATATTTGCCTTGTCTGGTGGGCTCGTTGGTGGGCCGCCGCCATCTTGCTTCTGTGAGCTCTAATGTCACGGGCCGTGCCCGAGATGAAGAACTCTGTGAAATAGTTTGAATGTTCCAAGAGTGCCCTTTGAGCAATATCTAGCGGGTGACATTCTCTAAACACGCAATTTCCCGCCTCCCCTCTGTTAATTCAGTCATCTCCTCTCAAGTCTCTCCTGCAAAGTGTGGGTACGAGTAAAACTATATCCCAGCTTTATTCAAATATTAACGGTTCACTTGCTCCTAATGACTTAGACACATTGAAAGTCAAATGGCAGGTGGATCTGGGTTCTCTATTAGAAGAGGAGTGGACTCACATGCTTAAGGGTCTCCGTAATGCTACTTCTTGCCTACAGTACCAGCAAATACATTTATATGTGCTGCATAGGGTATACCTTACACCAATGGGTTTGCACCGTATGGGCCGGAGGGGTGATTCATCTTGTCCAAAATGTGCCTCTTCCTCTGCTGATTTCTGGCATATGTTATGGGATTGTCCGGTTTTAAATATTTTCTGGACAGAAGTCTGGAAATGTGTTCTTAATACTGTTCCCTTGGCTCCCCCCATGAATTCTAAATGTTGTCTATCTGGAATCTCGTTAGAAGAATTAATGAATAAATATGTAGCTGCTTATATTTTAAACCTAATGACACTTGCTAAGGTGGCGATTTCTAGGACATGGTTGGCACCCGACCCACCTGGTTTCCATAAGTGCGGAGCTTTGGTTAATACTACTATACAACACGAAAGATGTGTATATAATAGTAGAAATGCTAAATATCATAAAATATGGTCCAGGTGGTAGACATCTAGATACCGAGTTTGTTCTAACGTCTTAGGGTCCTTTGATTAATATATGTGCTGGAGGTTGGGGAGAGGGGATCCCTTTGAGAGACTCGTTCTGTGTAAAAATTGTGTAAGATTGCTGACATCTTATGGTGTTCAGTTGGTAGAGCACTTTATGCTACATCTGTTTCTACTTGTAAAGAGTTACGTGTGGTGAAATAGATAATATTATTCATCCAAATTGTTGTTTCTTATAGTTGGAGGAAAGTAAAAAAAAGAATTTACTAATATTACTGTATTCATTGCTCCATAAGCTGCTATTTGTGAATACACCAATTGTATTTGTGAAACACTTCATACCCTTCTGTTGTATATGTAGAATCAAGGGATGAGAAGCCTTTTTGCCGGCAAAAAAACAGGAGTTTTTGGGAATTTGTTTATTGTTTTTTGATTTCACCATTATACATATATAAGCATGGCCTTCTTTCACCGATGAAGGCTTCACTATGACTGTGCAAGTATCATGGCGGTATTTGTACAGCCATCATACCTGTTGTCAGAATGGTGCTAACAGAAATAGAGAACTCTCAAAATAATTTCAAGCAGCGTATTTGGTAAGGATCCTTACCCACTGCGAGGTAATCACTAATTGAAATTACTTTGCCCGTATCTAAAGGGGAACTCGGGAAATGGATTCGTTTTGTGGAAGCATCAAATTATTCCTTTCCCCCACCATATGGAGTGCTAATCTAGCGTGATTAATAATTTTTAGAAACAGAGAACTGAAGACAATAATTTTTTTGATTAAAATTTTTAGTAGTGATGTATTTCAAGCAAAAATTAAATAATAAATAGTATTTTGTAGATGTAATGCAATTTTTATATTATACTTATCATATGTGACTTTCTGAATTTATAGGCGTACCTGCAGGTTTTACCACTGCTTGTGAGAGACATGCAGGTACCGAGATCCATGACCCCTTATGCCTGTACGTATGCCCCCACCTTATTCTGAATTAATGAACCCTAATTAAAGCAATACAGAAATTGCCTTACAAATAGGAGCTAGGATAAAAATAATAGTGAACAGGTAAAATCACATGATATTCTTGTCCCTGGTGACTGACAAAACATTAGTCTATACCAGGTTTTCATGAGAAGGTAATCCTACCCCTCAAGCTTGCTGCCTAGGTGTGATCCTTTACTCAGAACTATCCTTTGTTCACCAAATCCATTCCATATCTAAATTATGCTATAGACATCTAAATAAACTTTTCCAGAATAACCAGATATGTCACACAAGACACTGCAAGAACTTTAATTAATGCACTGATCAGCTATTGACTATTGCAATACCATTCTTACTGGTCTTTCCAAAATCAGACTCTCACACCTACATCTATTTTGCACGCAGAAGCTCAATTTTTTTCCTTGCAAATCGCTCTTCCACTGCTGATCTGCTCTGTCCATCTCTACATTACTTGTCTATAGTTTGAGAAAGGCAAGTCAGAAGCTTGGCTACACAGCGAGAGAAATCAGTAGTAGAAAGAAAGAAGTAATAATACCACTGTATAGGTCATTGGTACGGTCTCATCTAGAATACTGTGTACAGGTCTGAGGCCATATCTCCAGAAAAATATAAATACATTAGAGACTGTACAAAGAAGGACAAATAAAACGGTGCATGTTCTACAACGCAATACTTACATGGAATGAATAAAAGATCTTAATATGTATTGTTTGGAACATAGAAGGGAAAAGGGGATATGATAGAAACTTTAAAATCTATCAAGCGTTTTACCAAGGTACAGGAGCAAAATATTTGTCAAAGGAAGATAAGTATTAGAAAACAAGGACATGTACTGAAACTGGAGGGAAGTAGGTTCAGAGGAAATTTGAGGGAAAATTACTTCACAAAAATGGTAGTGGATAAGTGGAATAGCCTCCCATCAGAGGTGGTAGAGGCTAATACAGTAGAACAATGTAAACATGCCTGGGATAGACATTAGGATATCCTAAAAAGGAAATAAGGATCAAAAATGGTTTGAGGTGGGGGGCGTGGCTTGGACTCCACGCTAGCAGGACGTGTTGTGCCTGAGCTCCTCAGAAATATATTTCAAAAACCCAGCTTACAGGGGAAAATATAACTAATCTCTCCCTCTATCTGGCCTGTCAGTTTGGAGAGCTCCTCTGGCAAACGGGGAAAGGCGTTTTGGCCCGGTATCCCGATCGCACGGACTTAACAACCCAGTGTGGCCTTACCCCACGTGGCAAGTCGGCGGCCTGTCCGTCCATACAGCTCCCCGGGACTTCTGCTGCAGTCCAAATCTATCCGCGGGACCCTGCTGACTCAGGACTGCCTGCCGGCACCAAAACCAGGAGAGCGGGAGACCCGTCATCGCCCGGAGATCCTCCACAGAAGGGAGGGCGCAGTCCCTCCAGGCCCGTGAGATTAAACCTGGCCGTGGGAGACGGTCCGGACACCGTCAGTTTGAAGCGGGACCCTCGGAATCGGCCCGTTGGTGTGTCAGTGCGGATACCCATCCCTTCTTGAATCCCAGGGCTCTCAGCTCTTTGATGGGACAACCGTGAGTAATAACAAGGCGCCGGGCCCCCGCTACCGCTCGCAAAAATTATTAACCCTTGGTAGCCCTGCTATAATAAAGGAAAGGGAAAAAAAAAAAAAGGAAAGTCACTGCTGGGGGGGCGAGTCTTGGTCTACCAAGCCCCACAAAGCAGGGTCTGCAAATTCCCCCCTCTTCAAGGGCTATATTGACTTTGCTCCCTATACCTCTAGAGGGTTCATCTCTGTTGAATACAGCCTCTGCTGCTGCAGTTGTCTGTTGCCTGCTCTGAAGTTCCTGCATCTGCCATCTAGTGGTAGCTCTGAAAATTGCTACTATTTATTTCTCAAGCTCATTCTTGTATGGTGTCACAGCTCCACCTGGTGCTTGCTCTCAATTCTCTGTCCTGCAGGGATTATTCAATTCAGTTCTGACCGGCTTTCAGAAAACCTCATGTAGGCTGTTTCCAGCTCCTCTTAACCTGTAATGGCCACCTAGCCCACCTGGGTTGGCCCCCCGTTCATCTGTTTAATTTTCAATATCGTCGAGCTGTTCGCCAGGTAACCCGCATTCAACATGAATAAGTCAGCGAGCAGAGGTCGCAGGGGCGCAACGGGAGAGATATCACAACATTTTTCACGTCAGGACAAAGCATCTCCTCCTCGTTCACCACAAGGGGCTCATAGAGCTCATGTTTCTCCTAATACCACCATCCCTTCCACTAAGGCGGATTTTGCTGAATTACGTAACTTAATAGTGGATCGTACCAACGCCTTCTCCACCGACCTCCAAAAGGCCATTGGAGATCTTAAAGCTGAGATGGTCATAATCTCCAAAAGGACCTCGGTCCTCGAAAACAAGATGGAGTCATCTGTCAAATTTCAAAAAGAGGCATCTCATGACCTAGATTTCCTTTTAAAAGAAAACGACTTCTTCAGAGATAAGTTGGAGGACATGGAGAACAGGGAGCGTCGCAACAATCTGAGATTACGCAATATCCCTGAGTCAGTCGAGCCTAAAGACTTAGAAGACTACGTGAGCAAATTCTTCGCCTCTTTGGATCCCTCAGTTTCCAACCATCCAATGCAGATAGAACGGGTGCACAGAGCCTTGAGACCTCGTCCGAAGGACACTGAGCCCCCCAGGGATGTGATTCTACGTCTTCTCTCCTTCAAGACCAAGGAACTTATATCTAACGCAGTTAGGAATTCTGCCTTCACCCTCTTCGAGGGCAGCCGTATCCAAGTGTTCCAGGATTTGGCCCCGTCAACGATTGCCAAAAGGCGGGACCTCAGAGAGACCACACGAATCCGAAGAGAAAACGGATACAAATATCATTGGGGATTTCCTTTACGCCTGATAATTGAAGTTGAAGGTCGTCAAGAGTCAATTCGTACCCCAAGTGAAGGGAAGGACTTGATTCATAAGCTTAACCTCTTTCGTCACGACAGGATGGCGGAGGGTGATTCTCAGAGTTCATCAGGACAACAACCCCCATGATATGTGTAACTGTATATTCCATTTAGGAGGTTCTATATGCTCATAACTTAGTTTTTACTGTTTTCATCTCTCCTTGCTCTGTTTACAATTTGTTCAAATGTTGATTTCTTCATGTTGATTTTTTTTTTTTTACTGCATCATTATCAGGTGCAGATGTTCCTGGTTGCCAGTTTCGTTGATATTTATTTGCATTGTTTTATATACGGATGAACGGGGGACTCTTTGTGTCCTCCTAGCCGCGCACCCACACCCATTGGGATTCATATATTTATTATATTAAGGTCCAAAAGTCTTTAGCATTCCCACACTCTGTGCCACGACATAAATTATTGTACAGGCGTACCTCGCCTGATTGGTTTTTTGTTTTTTTTTGTTTTTCTTTTCCCTTTGGTTCTTAGGCACTGACCCAGTAGGTCTCCCCTCTCCCAGTGAGGGCCGAACCTACGCCCTTTCCCTCTACACTATATCTTCTCATCCTCCCCCTCTTTGTCTTTCCTAGCTTTTCTTTCCTAACTTTTTTTCCCCTCACTTTTATCTTCTCTGCATTACTGCCCGATAGCTTGCATACCTATACCTGGTGTTTTTCCTCAGAACATTAGACATGTCTCTCACAACTCTCTCTCTTAATGTGAAAGGGCTGAATACCCCACAAAAACGGTCTATGTTATTTCACACAGTTCATAAACTTAAAGGAGATGTAATTTTTTTGCAGGAAACCCATTTTAAAGCTGGTGGCCATCCCTCCTTGTCCTCAAGAAGATACTCCACGGCTTACTACTCCTCTCATCCCACAAAGAAAAATGAAGTCGCCATTCTTCTTCATAACTCGGTTCCCTTTGTTACATCAACAGTAAAGGATGATCCCGAGGGCCGGTTTCTCATTTTGACGGGAAAGATTGGGCATCTCGACATAACCTTTGCCAACATATACGCTCCTAACACAGGTCAGACTGCCTTTTTCAAACACTTTTTCTCGGAACTACACCACTCTCGTAAGGGTCCTATTAGGAGGGGACTTCAACACTGTCATGTCCCCTCTTTTGGACAGATCAACCGCCAGACACTCCTCCCCACCATCACACACAAAAAATTTGCAACAACATGTGACTGAGACCGGTCTCTTCGATATTTGGCGAGCGCTGTATCAAACTTCTAGGGACTTTACGTTCTATTCATTTCCCCACCAATCCTATTCTCGGATAGACATGTTTATGGGGTGTTCAAACATATTCCAGCACATAAAAAAGGCTGATATTGTCCCTAACACCTGGTCTGACCACTCCATAATATCACTTTCGGTGGACCTTCTCCAGAACCCCCGGGGCAGAACCTCTTGGAAGTTAAATGAGACCCTCCTCAAACTCCCTGGGTTTAAAAACATCATAGCCGACTCCATCACAAATTATTTTGAGAATAACTGTAGTTTGGAGGTCCCGACCCCCACAATCTGGGAGGCCCATAAAGCAGTTATCCGAGGTGACATTATACAATTTGCTTCCCGTAGAAAAAAAAGAACGCAGCGAGACACTTAACAAATTATCTCTTCAACTTAACGAGTTAGAATCGGCACATAAGAAGTCTAACTCCCCCACATTATTACAAAACATACAAAAGATCAGAGGAGAAATTCACTTGATTCTCGTAGAAAAAACTGAACGTCAGTTAAGATGGCTTAACCAAACCTTTTATGAAGGGAAACAAGGCCGATACACTCTTAGCCAAAAGATTGAGGGTTAAGCGAGCTTCTCAAATGATCACTTCAATTAGAAATAAAAGCGGAAACTTGTCCTACGACCCTAGGGTCATTAATAATACTTTCCACAGCTACTATGAAAAGTTGTATAACCTTCATAAGGACCAGACTACCCCGGTAGCTCCCCCTCAAGAGATTAACTCATATTTAGACAAATGCTACCTGCCCACACTAACGCCCCATCAGGCGTCATCCCTTAACGAAGTCATTACAGAGGAGGAGGTGACTAATGCGTTGAAAACCCAGAAAAAATCTAAAGCCCCCGGGCCTGACGGATTCATGATGTCATATTATAAAACGTTCTCTAAAGAGCTGGTGCCTCACATGACTCACTTATTTAACAGTATACTGTCAGGAGGTAAATTTCATGACGATTCCACTCGCTCTACCATAGTGGTGATCCCCAAACCAAATAAGGACCCTACGTGTTGTTCTAGCTATTTCATTAATCAATGCTGACATCAAACTTTTCTCTAAAATATTGGCAATTCGTTTAAACGCATATTTGCCAGCTCTAGTTTTTCCTGATCAAGTGGGTTTTGTCCCTTCTAGACAAGCATTGGACAACACCAGACGTACAATAGACATAATAGCCTATGTCAACCAGAACAAGATCCCATCAGTTGTTCTGGCCCTAGACGCTGAAAAGGCCTTTGATAGGCTCTCGTGGCCCTTCATGTTTCGAACTCTTAGTCATTTTGGACTGAATGGGGCCTTTTTATCGGCCATTAAGGCTCTATATCATCGTCCCTCCTCTTCTGTATTGACAAATGGCTTACAGTCCCGGGCTTTCTCTTTAGGTAACGGCACAAGACAGGGTTGCCCTTTATCGCCTTTACTATATGCCTTGAGCATCGAACCATTGGCAGCCGCCATTAGACAAAACCCAGATATCACAGGAATCCGAATAGGTCCCCGTCATTTTAAAATCTCGTTATTTGCTGACGACGTCCTCTTAAGGCTCTCTAATCCTCTAATCTCGCTCCCAAATTTGTTTAAGGAACTCAAAGAGTACGGTTTTATGTCAGGATATAAGATAAACAACTCCAAGTCGGAGGCACTCTCCCTACAAGTTTCTAGTGTAACTAAAACCGCACTTGAATCCTCGTTCAGATTCCAATGGCGCCCCAAGGCGTTACGGTATTTGGGAGTTCAGATCACGAAGGAAGTTAGTCAGTTGTTCCATGCCAACTTTACTCCTCTTTTTGAATCCATAAAAAAAGATCTTATAAAATGGGACCCGCTTTTTATCTCCTGGTTCGGTAGGATCAGTGTCATAAAAATGAACGTTTTACCTCGAATTTTATACTTGTTTCAAACGCTGCCCATATCAGTCCCAGGCACTTTTCTAGCTAACCTGCAAACAATATGTGGTAAATTCATTTGGCAAGGGAAAAAGTCGAGACTTAAGCGTTCATGTTTAGCTAAGTCCTCTCACTCGGGAGGCTTCGGGCTTTTTGACCGTTACTACCACGCAGTTAACCTTAGTCATGTCATTTCCTGGCAGTCTGCCCCGGGGACTAAGAGGTGGGTCGACCTGGAGAATTCACTCACTCCAGATTATACATTGAATGCTCTTCCTTGGCTCCCTCGGAGTCAGAGACCGACCTCAGTCTATGCCCACCCCTCTATTCAGTTCACCCTTAACATATGGGACAAATTGCACACTAAGTGGCAGCTCACCTCGTTCCCCTCCCCTCTCACTCCGCTGTGGCATCATCCAGACTTCCCGGCAGGGAATCACAAGGCGTTCGCGCGCCCTTGGCAGGAAGCGGGTATCACTCAGTTCACTCATATTCTGGGAGTATATGCTCCCCAGACTTTTTCAGATTTGAGAGAAAAAAAGGGTCTTCCCTCATCCTTGCACTTTGCATATATCCAAATACGAGGTTTTATACAATCCCTCTGTAGGACTTCTAAGTTACTTTTGCCCACTCCATTTGAGAGGAGTTGTATGGTCCGCTCCGGAGCTTCCGGATTGATATCTCTGATTTACCACGCCTTCCTGAACCCAGAAACTGGTATCATTGAACCATTCGAGTCGGCCTGGGAGCGGGATACTGGCAAATCCTTGGGACAGGAGAGATGGTCCCAGCTCAGGCTCAGGATCGCCAAGATATCCATCAACACATAAATAAGAGAAAACACATTCAAAGTGTACACAAGATGGTACTTTGTTCCTTTGAGACTACATATAATCTACCCAGGCACCTCTGATCTCTGTTGGAGGGGATGTTGGTTCATTCTACCACATTTGATGGACGTGCCCCAGCATCTCTAATCTTTGGTCCCAGGTTGCTGACCTTATCACAAAAATTCTAGAGATTGAGGTGTTGCCAGACCCTCTGGTTATGCTGCTGTGTTCTCGGGTCCGGTCCCTTAACAAACATGGAGACAAGCTCGTGCAGCATATTTGTGCAGCAACACGTCTGCAAATAGCCAAGGAGTGGAAATCCCTTTCCCCTCCAAGTCTCCACAGCATAGTCTCCCGGGTCTGGTATAGGGCCTCAATGGAATACATTACTAGTCTTCTTCACAATAAAATACCAAATTTTCATAAGGTGTGGGACTTCTGGTATTCTTTCCATCAGACTTCATTGCCTGCTACTCAGTGAATTGCGTTTTCTACTCATTTTTTAGTGTGGGATCTGTTTCCTCCAGGGGGGTTGTCGAGTTACCCCTCTGTCCCTTTCCCCTCTTAACTTTTATCTCTCTTTGTCTTTCTTCCCCCTATCTCCCCCCTCTCTCCTTTTTCTTTTCTTTTCGTGTTGGATTTCTCGTGTATGACCCCTTACCGTGTTTCTTGTGACCCTGACCTTCTTGCCTGTAACTGGACCTAGCTGCCGTGCCTGTGACCCTTGACCCCGGCTTGTGTATTGGATTCCCTGTTTGCTGCCGGCCCTCGTCCCTTGCCTGGACTTTACTCCGCTTTCCTGGGTTCTCCCTAGTCGGTACGCACTTCACGACCCTCTGCTAGTCTGCGGCCAAGTCTGTCCCCACCACTAGGGGCTCCAGTGAATACCTGACTGGCAGAGCAGACTCTGGGTTGTGCTGTACCGGCTAGAGGGGTTCCTAACACTTTCCTAGAATTCACATTCATAGTACATTATAATATAACAGGGATATTACAATAATAATCTCACTGGATTGATTGTGCATAGTTTGGGATGTTTAACTCTGAACACAATTATCTTATGTGTTTGTTTACACTGAGCATTTGGTAAAGATCCACTTTCATTCATGAGAAACCTATCTCTATCCACTATTCATGGGTGTGTTTATCCTTTTCTCATTGTGTCATTCCTGTTTATAGATGATCAGGAACTAATTTCATTAATAAGCGCAGCTGTCATTACAAGGAACGCAGCTTTTAGCTTTTCCATTAACTTTGGTTCTAAGGAAACTTGTTCAGCATTTACAAAACATTGTTGTGGTGAAACCTCTTTTAAATATATGAAAAGTATAAAAAAAGCTCCTAGATTAAAAGAGAAAGTAAATCATTTTATTTTGTATCTACTTTCTTTATAGCGTCAAATTTATTTTTTTGCAATTTTATGCATCAAAAAAATCAGATGACTCATCTCCATTATGTTCATTATAAAGTTATCTGTAACAGAAAACAGCAGGTACATGTATTGAAACACCGAATTAATTAAAAAAAAAAATAAAAAAAAGAGGAAAATGTCCATCAGGACAACTTAAATATAAGCTCTTCTCACTGGTCTAGTCAATATTAAATTTACATGGATTTAATAGACTTCTGGCTAATACAGACAGCTGAAAATTGAGAAACAGGATCATAAATAAACGTTAGTAAATAAATCCGGTCATCATGAAGTTCCAGTTCAGTTCTCATATTAGAATCCAGAAGAGCTACTGATAATATTTAGTAATATATAATCTATACTTGAGACGAAGCTGCAGTCAGGGGGCAGATATTTTCCTAATCATATCAGACTTCCTGTCATCCCGTTGAATGTTGCTGCAGTCAGACACTTTTCATTACACCTACTAACATTCATGATTTAAACCTCAGTTCACAGAGGGTCACACTAGATGGGAATGTGCCACATCACACTGGGGGCAAGCCTAGTGCCCCGTCCCCCATCACCTGCTCACCCACCCCCTCTCATAAGAGCACTACTTCAAATTCACATGCATTTGTTGCTGGTACACACACCATTAAAGGGGTATCACTCAGTAGTACATATCTCCCAACTGCCCACAAATCAGAACAAAGTCCTGCTAATCAGGATGGCAGGAAAGTCCCATTAAATCAGGACTGTTCCACCTAAATTCAGGCAGTTGGAAGGTAAGCTTTAAGCCACCTT